>NW_024500239.1:8835683-8870683 GCF_017590055.1 Onychostruthus taczanowskii | reverse complement strand
TTCTGAAAATTTCCATGCAAGTTCTTCATCAAGTGGCCATCGTTGTCTGAGAGGGGTATGGAGATGCTGTATGGCTGTAAATGGCCACCTCAAACCTCATGCAGAAAATGGCTACTGCTTTTTACTAAAGGGATGTACTTGCCCAGTTTCTGACATGTTAAGCTGGTTTCCTTCCAGCTGCTAATTGGAAAAGGTAAAGAGATCTACTGATTGTGAAGTCAGTGTTACCCATTTATAACTAGGTATGATTTCATCACTCACGGACAAACTCATAAGGGTTGTTTCTACATTATTTTGTTTCTACCACATGGGAATTCTGTATTCCTTTAATTTTAAGCACTCTACAAGTAGGCAGAAGTTTAATACTAAAAAAAATGCAGTGCTGAACCAGTTTCTAGACCACTGAACTTTCATCTTGTTTGCTCACTTGTTGACATTTTTGCTTGTCAGTTTTCTGAGTATTTAGTGATATAGTCAAGAGACAGCATGAGAGCAGAAAGCACAGAGGTCCTAGCACAAATAGATAAGTTTATTAATTATTTTACTTTATGGTACATGCATAGCAAGTGCTTTTGTACAGAGCTAGCTAAATACTGATTTATGCCTGTCTAAGTAAAAGAAAAGCATTAAAATATTTGCCATCATCTTGAATCTCTAAAATGTCTGATAGTTCGTATTTCATAAAGTCACACATCTGAGAAGTTGGCTTTTGCAAAACAAGCTCTCTGATTATCTGATATCCTCCGGAAGGTTAGGAGAGTTGTTTCCTATATTACTTAGGGAAAAATTTCTTTTTACAATTGAAAATGTCAGCATCAATTTAAAGTAACACTAAGCATGTGCTTGCTTTCTGAATATTATCCTCCTCCACCTCCCCTCCAACCACCCTGCTGAGGATCTGAGTGTGACAGTTTGATTAGATCATCAATCCTTACTGTTAACAGCACTTTTCCTGAACACCTGGGTTGCTAGGTCACATCTGAGTTTAGCTACCGTTGTTTTAGTGACCTAACGTGCATTCACCATAGCAATTTACATTTAGTCCTCAAATTAAAAGTTACCTTAGAACAACAGTTTGCTTTAAAATGACCTTTGTTCTCATGTGAAAGTTATGCTATATGATGTGATAAAACTATAAATGATGAAACAGATTTTTGTATTTGAGATGTGGTTACTTACTTTGATAGAGCTCTCAAATAAGTCTGTCTAACTGCTGTCTCAAAAGCAAAGCTCAGTTAGGAATACTTCTACTTAATTGTCTGTCAGTGTAGAAGAATTCTACGTAGATTTATATTCCCCTATTTTGATTAAATGGTGTTATTCTATACTAAGTTAAGAAATCACATTTGTCATATCCTTACAATATTTTTATAGTGTTTCTTCCCTAAAAATTTACTTTTGACTTGTCATTACAGTCTGCTTCCTGCTTTTCCTGGTTTTAGGGAAAATATCAGCAAAGGTGAATACCTAGCAACAATTTCAATGCAAATTGTTGAGCAGCAGACAGCAACATAAACGTGCTATAAAATGTAGTCCTTTTCTGAATCTACAGTAATCCTTTGTTTTTCCTGTGAACAGGAGTATAGGATATTTATAAAGTTATCAGAGGAAAATTCATGAAGCATTTAATTAAAAATTAGTTTGGACTTTTCCTTCTGGTTTTGAGTGATCAAAAAAAACCCACAAAATGGGACACTGTTATCAACAAGAGAATTCACTTTTAGCAGTATATATGATGTAACAATAGTAGTTAGTGGAAATGCTTTGCTTTGTGCTTTCTCTCATGTCAGTTGAATATGCTTTCATATATATTCTTAAATCAAATGTAAAGCTTCCTGTAATCTGTTACAGTCATGCCATTGTTACAGATCCATGAAATTAGATACCAAATGATTATTTCCATTAAATTGGTGAAATATGAAAGAGAGATCTGTAGGCCAAGTGTAGAATTTAAAAAGAAAAACATTTCTTTAAGTGTAAGGTTTATTATGGAGGGGTGTTTTCTCCCCTTCTGTAGCACATATAGTGTGGAATTAAAATGCATTACATAAAACACATATACATTTTGGGGTGTGATTCGGTGTCTAATTAAATCAGTAGAAAGTATTATTTTGATTGGGATCATTAATGAAGCATAATTTTGCTTGTTAAGCAAAACTCTAATTAGACACTATATTTTAAATATTATTTTGTATATATGCTACTGTTCAAGAACGTGTTTACTGTGTCCTCTGAAATATGTGAAGTGCCTACTTCTGTTAATCCATATTCAAAACATATGTCGTAGTGGCTTCTGAGAATTCATAATAACAATACAATTAAAACCATGGATAAATCTATGCAAAACTAAAAATTCTGCAGCATGCAGTGTACATTATTTTAAATGCTAATTCACAGTAAAATTAATGGTAAAAAAGTATAAAGGATCTGGTGTACATAATCAGAGTGTAGAAAATGCTGCTTAGACATCCACCAGAGTGAATAATATAGGGTCAATAGGATGTTTAAAGAAAAAGCTACCATGAAAAAGGTAACATAAGAGAGTAACTCTTTCAAACAGCATTTCTTTATCATGATATTATGCAAATAGAAAACACTGGGCCTTGATGAAAGCATACTTGTTAAACTCCTTGAATTTTTTGAAAGAATGATAATTTGTAGGATATGAATAATGTGATATTACTTTATATATGTGTTTGTGTATTTATTATTATGGCTATGAAACTGTATTATTTATGACCAAATGAATTCATGTTTCAAAACTGAAACTATTGGGGACAAGTTTTGCATGCTTCATAGCTGTTCACTAAATATTTATTTTTTTAATTTCAGGAAGTTTGTTTACCACTGCTTTTTTGCTTTTTTTTTTTTTTTTTTTTTTTTTTTAAGTTTGATGTAATTTTTACTTCATTGCTTGTTGTTTTCCAGATCAGAGTAAATATTGTTGAAGTTTGAAATTTGGCCATAATAATCATCACTGACTGTTGATGGTCACCCTTTGTGTGTGTTGCTTTGGATTACCAGTTTATCAGTATATTCCCCAATGTTTATGGAGACTTTGTAGGTGAAGAGTATTCTTTGGTTTACAACTTTTCTCTTACATACAATTGTGTTGGCATGAATTCTGTTCCTGTTGGAACAAATCAGATGTTTACCTTAATGCCAAACAGTGCAACTTTTTATGCACTCTTTAAACACTGTAATTGTGCTGTTAGGTAAATAAAAAAAGTGTAATAGTTACTTACTGAGTAAGAGAACATTAACACTAGGTAGAAAACCAGGACAGACCATTATATAACATTATATATAACATTCCTGTTATATCATGGAGCATTTACTGTTGAGTAGAAGCCTTCAGTTTTGACAGACTGACTTGGGGAGAGACAAGCATGTACAAATTCAGACTTTATTGTGCTGTATCTTTACTGAAAACATGTATTTATTCATAGCAATGTGTCTCATACAAGTTACCTATCTGTAACAGCCAAGGCAGGGCATTGGTAGTTTCCATGAAGGTGGAGCGAGATGCAGTCAGCACTTGTATCTCTTCCCATTGCTGGCATTGCCTAAATTCAAGGAAGTCTGCATTTTCTTCATTGCTGTTTTCAATAAGATTGCAGGAATTATCTTACTTGTGCTAGTTATATCAGATAAAAGCATGCCTTCTTGGCTGTGTGGATAGAGAAATCCACTTGTGTGGAGAACAGAATGCATTTAGAACACAGAATGTTGTCCAGCATAGTTGCAAACTGGTCTCAAGCTAGAACATTTTCAGTGTTCTTCTGTTTTGTAAAGAAGCAGTCCTGGCAGACTTCACTGCTCTTCAGGCTTCACCTGTGGAGGAAGATTTGTTCAGGGCATACATGCAGCAAAGGAGTGTGGATTCTGCTGTAGCTGTGTTTTCATCACCAGTGGCAGTCATCTGAGTGGCTTGGGCAGTTGTACCTTTTTTTTGTGTTTGATTTTTTTTCCACTTAGGATGTGAGTGTAGTAACACTTACTTCACAGGTACTGATGAGAGCTTGTGAAGCATTGCAAATAGAACGATGATGACTTTTTTTCTTTTATTGGAATGATGTGATAAAATTATTGTGGCTGTCATACTTTGAAAGAAAGGGATTTGATGTATTTTTGAAATGCTAATTTGAAGGACAGGAATGCTGGGGGAGAGAAAGTGAAGATCTTTCTCCAAGTAGGACTTCTGATCAAGCTAGAGACAGAAGCTCTTATGGATATAACAGAAGTGTTAAGATCTGGAGAGAGTCACCAAACAATTGCTAGGGAAGGGAATTCCTTGCAAATGCTGCAGAGGTTTCCTTTTTTCCTTTATTTCTCTGTACCTGAGCTGAAAACAGAGGTGTATATGGAGTCAATCCAGCAGACTCTTAGTTTTATTTTCAGCTTAGGTTCAGCTTCAGTCTGACAGCAGCTGCTCTTTTGGCTTGTGTTTAACATAATTTCAGAGAATGGTCCTAATTCAATTCTGTTTTCTGTGAAAGCTTTTTGTGAAGACTCAGCCTTGGCAGAGTTCAGACCAATACAATATGGGCTGGCTATCAAAGGTTTTATTTTTCATTTGGGCTTGACTTAATTCTCTAGTTTAGTGAAGTGTAAATCAGATGTCTAATGCAAATATTTTATTTTATTTCATTGAGGTTTGCTCTGGCTCTAATTAGTATTGTTTTCTATGATGAATTTTACACCGGCAGTTTTTAAGAAATGCTGTAACCTTGATGATGTATGTCTCTGTTGCTTTGTTAGTGTGCATAAGCAGGCTGCTGTAGGCAAACACAGAAAGGAGAATCCAGCAGAATTAAAGTTTGTATTGATGTGGTTCAGAGGAGAATGTTCTATGTCCCAAGAGCATGGGATTTGAAAAAAGTATATGGAGTATGGCTCATAAGAGGCAAAGCCACGCAAATGGCTCGTGTGTTTTCTTCCTTGTTCCTGCAATATTCTAACCCATGAAAGAAGTTGTAAGGGAGCATGATAAGCCTTTAACAGTAATGAAGATACTTCATTTTACAGTACCCTTTCAGGATGAATTTCAGTATAGTAACAAATCAGTGTATATAAAGCATGTAAAAGTTATGCTACATTTGCATTTTTGATCACAATATAACTTACATATTGAAAAAGTTCATTTTTATAGACAGTACACTTGGAATGTACTTTGTATTTTTTACTTTTAAGTTAGATAATAACTGCCTTTGCTTGATGATATCTCTGTGTTTATATCTACATCTTGTCTCCCAGTTAGAGTGTCTAGTCACCCAAAGGAATTTGTTAATTTTTGTACACGCTTATGATTCCCAATTACACATATGGAAAGATGGGATTTTTGACCTCTTTAAGATCCCGTTTTCCTTTCTAAATTCCATCTTTTCCCGGTCTAGTATGTTGGTCTGTCAGTCTCCATAGGAGTTGTCAGGGTTATCTGTCAGCATCAAAGTCAGAGGAAGACATTCAGAAAGACAAAAAAGGTTATTCTTCAAGTCTGTAGGTTTACTAGAAGGATTTTAGAAGAAGCACAAAATAGACAGCAGAGGGGGCCAGGCTCTCTACATCACCAACCCAGTTGCTGTCAATTTATTACAGTGATTTTGTTTTGTGGACAGAGGTTCTCTGGTTAGTCCATTTAGTTATTATAGTGTTATTCTGTTCCTGTTATTTTGCACTTACTGAGAAAAGCAGTGGAAATTCAGGGGACTTTTTTGAGAAGCTTTTGTGATTCCACTTTCTCATACACTTAAAGAAAAGAAAGCCCACAAAGAACATAATCATTAATTTTCTTATGACTGCTTTTTTCCTGTAACACTAATATGACCATGTCTTGAGAATGAAAAGAAACCCCTGTAAATATGGGGACTTGATAATGCTGAATCAAACAATTTTCTGTATCGCTAGATACATTGCCTCATCAACTACTGTTCTTGCAAAATAAGAATAAATTCAAAATATAATATAATTTTATTGGACAGCATTTTGGTGCACATCTTTTTTCATGTACCAAAAAATTCCTGTAAAATACTCTGATTTTCTGGGTGGTCTTTTCTGCAGGCATGCACATGCTAGTAATATGTGTCATGAATGGTATCTTTCTGCACCTTGATGTCCCATTTGGTATACAGTCTTAGCTGTTCTACATTCGTTGGGTCAGTATTTACTGTTGCTGCCTTTGTAGATCATTATCTTGTTTTCCTGAGAAAGCACAGTGAGGAGCATTCCTTTCAGCTGAAAACTGGTGTAGTTCTTAGCCCCAAATGCTCGCTTGACTTGGTCATATAAGATTTGGAAGGACACTAGACTTGCATCAAGTGTTGCCACACAAGCGAACGAGTCCATTTCCAAAAACCAAACCAAAACAACAAACCCCCTTCCCCCCAAAAAATATTGAATTGCACATGGACTTACAGGAGTGGGCTCACTGTGGGTACATCTTCACCAAATGACAGATACTTCAGGATATAGGTTTTTTTTTTACTTTATATGCTTTCTTGTAGTTGACTTTATTCTTGCATTTTTAAAATGAAAATAGATCAAATGCAGCAAAATGATACATGCTGCTTTTTTAAGGTGATGTAAAAGGTCATTTAGATTGTCATTCAGCAGGCAGACATTCTTCAGCTAGAAACTGAATTCTATAGTTTTAAGTTAGTGAAACCAAATGATAGTGGCATACGTTTTTCATTAAATTTGTCTACTGTATCTTAAAAGTATTTTTGAAAACAGGTATGGCATCAACATAGCTATAATGGTATCCTGCAGCTGTCCCTGGATTAATGCAGTGAAGATAGGACCTTTTAGAAAGTGCCCACCATGCACACTTGCTGTAGTAGCCCTGTTTTCATCACTGTGATTTTAAAAAGCATAGGAAAAGGGATATATATATATATACTCACTTCTGATGAGGCATATACATTACCAAAAAAAAAGGGAGGGAGATGGGCAATGAAGGTCTAATTAATTTATTTAAAAGGATCAGGGTTGGGAATGATTGCTGTGGCTTTTGGAAGAGTCAAAAGAGACTTCTAGGTGCACTACTGTATGTCCTCAGGTATAGAGAAGATAAGAACTGTTAGAGAGGTTTCTTCCACTTTATATGTACTATGTAGTTTCAGATTATTCCAGATTATAGAACCTTTCTCTGATCTAATTCTTGTTCAACTAATGTAATGTTTTTCTTCTGTTTTGAGGTACTGCTTTTACTTTTTTTTTTAAAAAAAAAAGTTATAAAAATAGAAATTGTTTTCTACTATAAACATACCAGCAGAGTTCAGGTCATCATGCAGATGTAGGACAATGGCAGAATCGTCGTGACACGTATACAGAGCAGTTTGATAAGGTCTCTCAGCTGGTACAATGAAGGGTTGCTTTCTTCCCTGTGTTAACACTGAAACATTAAACAGAATGGACACTGAATTTTGGTGCTTTGCTGATAAACAAGTCGAATGTACGCTTGTACAGTGATGTATTGCAGTGTCCTTGTGTCTGTGAATGGACTTCTCACAGATTCAGAGGTAGGATTCTATATATAACCTGCTGTACATAGGGAGGTTGTGAACAGTTTTACAAATATTCTTCTTTGGGCTACTGCTAGTGAAAAAAAACAATAAAAATGCAATTCACGTCAGCTGCTGAAAATCTTTGATGCATTTTCTCTAACATAGACAGCAACTTCCGAAAATATTTATGAGTCTGCTTTCTGATGAATGCTTGATATCATCCCTTAGGATATGATCTCTTTGTTGGATTAAAGGCACTAGTCCTTGCATTAAATGATGTTGGGTTTTTTCATCCTAATACTCTTTACATGTATCTCTTTTAGATGGTGCCGTCTATTACCCTGCTCAGCCTCCTTACGTTTATCTTCCCTATGAAACAGCTATTAGTTCACCAAACAAATTTTGAGATGATTTTCCTCCAACAGTTTGTTGGTTCTGAAAAATCCATTAATACCAAAACCAGATTCCCTTTGCTCTGTGTGTGTGTGTGTGCATGTATGTGTGTGGTGTTTTTTATGTTGACCTGAAGATTTCTTTTGCTACTGGACCTGTGTAGCTGCTCAGGGGGTTGTATTCCCACGGTACTGTTTACTCCTATGTTGTCTGATCCATCAGCAATCTAATTCACAGATAGTATCAAAATTCATGATGTAATAGATCTTCTGCATTGTTTTGTAGGGGAAACTTATTAAAGATAAAAACCTCATGTGTCAGGTGCCCTTTCAGCAGTTTAAGCTTTTGATTCTTGCTTCCCATCTTTAGTGTGCACTGATTACGCCTTGACACCTCTCCTGCTGCACATTCATTTTTCTGTGGTCTTTCTGACAGAGCGACATGAAACTGGTTGTTTTTAGCTTTTGCCATTGCTTTCAAAGCATATGTTCTGGACAGTACTTTTTTTTTTCTTTGTAGGAAAAAACTTCATTTAGTGTTTGTTTCATTAAATAGTAAACTTTTTTGTACAGAAAATTTAGTACAAACATTGGCTGATTAAAAACTGTATTTCCTCAGGGCTTAGAATTCAGTCTGCCATGACCACTTGTCCCAGATATTCCTGTTCTGCTCTTTTGTACATCTATTTCAGATTATTTAATTAACAAGATTTTGTTTTGAAGATAGACAGAATTAGAATGTAGTTTAAAGGCAAATTCAAATTATTATTCATTCTGCCTTCTTCTAAAAATACATTTCTGATATAGGAGAATTTGAAAATTTCCTAGGTATCAAATATTTCAGCAGGAAAATTATTTAATATTTTGATTGTTTCTATTTTTGTTGGTCTCTTAAGTTGATCAGAAGCTTTAAATGTAGGCTTTGATGATAGCTTTTTGCTAATCATGAATAAAATATTTCTAGAAGTCAATTACTTTTTAAGGCCAGAGCAAATACAAAGTACTTTAAATCCGGAGTTTTTTTCAGAATAACTGATTATGTTACATAACCTAAGTAGAAGTTTAGATTTGTTAGGAAAGTATCTGTAGAATAAGGAATGTGTTTAGATGAAGAGTCTTGGCATGTCAAGTTTAACTTAGGTATTGTACACTGGCATCTGAGTAAACAGAAGTTTAGGCATAGTCAATAAGCAGAAAATTTGCTAAGGACCATGTTCTATTCCTGGTGCCTCAGGCTAAGGATTATATGTGACACTTTTGATGAACTGAACTTTGCAAAAATGTTTGTAATAATTGGTTCAGCTGTTTCCTAATATGAATGTCTATCATAGCCTTTTAAGAGGTGAACCTAGAAAAAAAATGCTAGTGATCATCTAGTCCCTTTTCCCAGTCATATTTTATATGAAAACATAAGTATTGATTCCAAACATATTGCTACAATCAAAATATTCTTTGATAGATGCCTTATAGATAGATGCAACTTATTCCTGAAAGTATCTTTCAGGGGGACAGTTCTGCAACTTCCATAGTGCTTATTCTACCACTTACCTGCACATGCTGAAACATGATGCTTTGAAAAATTTAGGAAACTCAGATTTATTGAGAGCACATCATTGTAGACATGGATTTGACATTTATCAGAGGAAAGGTAGTTATCCCTGTGACTTACTATCAGAATGACTTCACTATCAATTTAATAATTTATTGAAGTCGCATACCTCTATATATATCTCAGTTTCTATATTTTTAATAGCAATTTGTTTGAAGAATAATATTGCTGGCTTAAGAAATTCTGGACAATATATTCCAGCTTCCATTTACCTTCTCTATGATCGTTTAGGCTTATTGATAAGACAATGGTAATGGGACATCTCTCCTTGTGTAGTCCTGTCCCCTGGTTCCTTTGTTTTCATTGCTTGTCTGAGAGCTGCATTGCTGGAGCCATAGAGCTGACTGGCTGCATCAGGGATGGGAGGTCAATCTGCTCTGGAGAAATTTGGTATAGTCAAAGGAATGAGTCACTGAGCCAAATTGTGCCATCCTCTCCCGTCCTGTCCCTGGCTGAGCTCTCCCCACTGGATTTCCCTGTGGTGCAATAACAGCATCACACCAAATTTGCCACCAGAACCACTTGTGGCCATTTTTATTCTTGAACTATGCTCCTTCCTCTTCTGCATTCCTCCTAGAAATGTCACACAAGGAGATGCAAGGAAGATACACTGTTGAAAGAGGCAGAGGAGTAGAAATAACGTTTTGCTACATGAAGCTATTGAGGAAATCTGTGTAAAAGAACAGCTGTATGGGCCCCATTATCCTTGCTAGCCCTGTTGTGCTGTGAGGGGATTAGAGGAAGAGAAGGAAATTTTTCTGGGGAAATAATGAAAATCTGTAACTCAGGTATGACCAGACACATGGCCAAGAGTTGCAACTGGGAGATACCCAAGTTCTGACTGTGCAATGATGCAATGCTGGTGTTGATGCCTCAAGTTTTAGCTTTCATATTACCCAGATTCTGTACTGCACTGAACTTCATATAAAGTGTTAGCAAGTTCCCTCACAGTTTAGTTAGACAAAACAATCCTTTTCCAGCCCGAGAACCAAGAACACCGTTGCAGCTTCAGGCCCAAAAAGTGTGAACAACAGCGAATTGAGGAGAGCAAACTAAGGATGGGACTTCATAACCTGAAGCTGTAATTGGACAGTTAACCCCAATATGTAAATGGATCAAAACTTACAAAAGTGTGAAAACGTGTGATCCATTGTCCATCTTGGGTGGAGCCTTGGCCAGGCTCTTGTTTTCCCCAAGGTTTGTGCTTTCAATGGCTTTTTAATAAATACTTACTTTATTCCTTTAACATTGTCTAGCCTCTGTTCTAGGTAGCCTCTCAAGGCATGGGGTGAAGCTCACCCTCAGGGTGAATGAGTGGAGTCAGCCTTTATAATCATTGGCTTTGCTCTATCCAGTCTGCATTAGCTGCAGTCCCTGTCCCATGTCACACCAGACCAAGTTCTGGGATGGGAGCTGTGCTCTAACAGTCTGTGAGCTCCATGGAGCTGAGGAGCAACCAGCTGGCGCTGCCTGTGGTAGCAGGTCAGAAAGGCTGGAGAAGTTTTTAAGAAAGAGAGGTACAGATACAGAGAATAGTGGATTTGGTATACATCCTCTCTTGCACCCTCATTCTGCCATAACTGTCCTTGAACAAGATGAATGAACATTATATTGCATTATAGAGTGTTGTCTTGCAATCAGTTGTGCTATTTCTTTGTATTGAGAGCATCATTTCAGTTCAGAGGGGCACTCTGTTTCTTTGTGGCTGTACATAGTTGATCCTGAATTTCCTTTGGCACCTCCAAGATGAATTCAGTCTCTAACAGCTGACTGGACATGCAGTGTGTGTGGGAGTTCTTCTGTGATTTCATGTGTAAGTACAGAAGAGTAATGGGATAGATACTGGAACAATAGCAGTAAGGGTAAAGAGCCATGAACAATAAACATAGTAAGTCATACTAAAAAATCTTTTTCTAAAGATTTTCATGCAGTAATGTTTTATGTAATGTAAACTTTTAAGAACTAATTTAGTGCTATACCTCAAAAATTTGGTTTATGTTGCTCCATGTGAAAGTTGTTGATTGCATTAAAAAGTAATTGTAGGGACAGTAAAGAGAAGTGCTAAACCACTGATTTTAAGGAATATGGCAACTAAGTGCTTCTAGAATCTGCAGTCCAAGTTAAATCTAACATATTTACTAGGGATGTAGGAGGATGATTGAATGCTACATTAATTACATTCACAGATGGTCATAAAATTAGGATATAACAACAAATACAGAGAAGGTTATAATACAGAAGGACAGAAAGAGGTTGGAAATATGAGGAAGAGATAAAATTAGGTGCTCTAGAAATACGTAAATGAAAACATCTGAAACTATGCAAAATATGAATATTCAATGGTAGAAAAGTGTTGAAAAGGAGATGTTAAAAAAGGTAAACATGACAATGGAAACTTAGGAATGTAGTTTAAACAAGACAAGCATACAGGAGAGAAGGATTAAGGTTGTGTAGGCAGCCGTTGCATGAATGCCCTGAAGACATGACTGTCTTTCCTTTGCCCTTGCAGAGCAAAGGCTGCTGTTTGCATTGAGCTGGCCCTTAGGAAGGAACTTTGGGATTTTATACCAGGTGAATCATCTCAGCTCATTTCTGTATTTGAAGGATGGATCTAGAGCAGGTGGTATTTAATTTAATATCTTCTAGCCATAGTGGTTTGTGTTGACTCAGCTGAGCCTTGTCCATTTGTTTTCAGGCTTTAAGATCATTCCCTGTGACTAGAAGTATGTGTAGAAAAGAGGTACAGACTGTGGGACCGACATCATCCAGTGCAAGGGTTGAACAGGAAAAGGTATCTTTTAAAGCCAGATAAAATGTGTGAGGAAATAGGCTTTCATCATGATGTGAGCACCGCCAGGGTGGAGGGCTGCATGGGTGGGTGTTCTTACAACCTGCATGGCTTCCAAGAGTTTTATACCAGAATGGTTCTTTTTACTCCTGAAAAGTATGGTAAAAGGTTGGCAGATCCTCAGGAATAAACAATCTAGTACAGAAGATACTGGTGAGCAGAATAGGGCACCCTGAACTTTAAGAAAAGAGAAAAGAACAATTCACGTGAAGCAGTTGTGCTTACCTTTTAGCTAAATTAGGGTTTCTTGTTTGGACTGAAGAGATTTGTGTAGTCTGTATCCTCAAATGAGAAGCTATCTGTTTGAAGTGTATTTATGGGTTCTAAATTAAAATTACGTTTTACCATTTAATGAAAAATGTGGTGGATTTACCTTGCTTTTACCTGTAGGCAGAACTCAGGAGTGTTTTCTTCATTCTGTATCTAGTTCTGTGAGATCTGTTTAAATTCTTCCAAAAAAAAGAATAATGGTTGTTGTTTTATTATTTGATTATAAAATCAAACTCAGGCATGAATATAAATTTCAGAGCTGGAGAATAACTCTTCTAGTCAAAAAGAGCCCTTGTTAGTGGACAGATGGAAAATATGAATCATAACAGCCTATGGAGACAAATGCCAATTTATTGATCAGGTGCCCAATAACGTGAGCACAGCCACTTTTTCAATAGCAGAACGTAACTATTACTGCTAATGCAGGTCAAAAAGTGCTGCACTGGTGTGCCATCCCATTCCAGAGGTGAGGCTAGCCCTAGCCTCTTGAGGCTTGTTTTTGAGAGGCAGAGAAGCTAGTGAATTTCCACTCACCTGTCTGATATTGACACAATGCCAAAAGAAAAAAAAACCCAACAAATTGGAGACATCTTCCTGGAAAAAGTTAGCAGTTTGTTTGGTTTTTACTTGGTTTTTGTTTGTTTGTTTTGTTCTTGCTGGGGGGATGAGGGGGGAACGGTAGGCGGGGATTTTTTTCAACTATACAAGAAAGTCATTAATGATTGTGGAGATCCTGGTTTTGTGATTACATGGATATCCTATTCATGACTGTGCAATCACTTTGGTCTCTTCCATGTCTGACTGAATTTTCAGTGCCTTAAAGGATATTTTAAGTGGGCTGGAAATTGACTGAGATGCTCAGCAATTCTCTTGACAAATTTCTTCAACTATTTAACTACTGGTGTATTGGCAAAGCAATTACATGGCTGTGAACTGAAACAGTCTTCATGTTACATGCTGATGTGTTTAGATCTCCAACAGCACACACAGTTTCACCTGTTTTCTTCATTAGTGCAGTAACAGATACATAAAATGGATGTGTGAGATTGACAGTTCTCCAGGTAGCAAATGTCTTCTGCTGCAGCTGGGACAGGAAAAATTCCTGCAGTGGAAGACAAAGTAACTCATCTCAGGAGGCACAGAGTAATGTGTACTGATTTAGTTGGTATGTTATTTACAGCCAGAGAGTTTAAGATGGATGAATTTATATAGAGCTAATCATCCAAGTTTCCTTAGCTTAGTTTCTTAGCCTTCACATAACTTTCTTAACTAGTTTTACTGATCTTCTTTTTGAGATGTTGAAGACAAAAATGCTTCCATACTTAAGTACAGTCTCACTGTATTACCAGTTTTGATCCCTTGAATTTACACATCATATGAGTTTGTCATAAAATATACACATTCTGGAAAACATCTCTTAATTCCTGATATCAGTCTTACAATTTTTTAGGCATTGTTCATTCTAAATGCATTTTCGCTGTTTTGCAAAGGTATGAGTCTGTTAGAAGTAATGGGTGGATAGAGTGGGAGGAGGGCAAAAATTGCATTGTTTCATTTATTTATGTTATTTAGTGAGAATCTGAACTAACGAGCACGGTTTGTTTTACTGAAATGGTGCATAAAGATGTAGCCTTATCATTTACTAAAATTACTAACTAGTCATATAAGTCAGGAATAGTCATTTAATTTTCTCTCATCAGTCACTGTCTGCAGCAGCAGAACCCAAGGGGAGACTGTGGCTGCTGCTGCTGCTCTTGTAGAAAGTAAATCTTTTAAGAACCAGTTTATAGGACTTGCTGGGTGTGTTCATTTTGGCCTGGGTACTGCCCCTGGAAGTTTCCAGAAACTGCTTCTGAGAAGGACTTGCAGTTCATGACACTTCATTAAGCAGATACAGAATAACTTGTTCAGAGGGAATTGTTCTTCTGAACTCCAATTTAAAGCTGCTATATACTTGATTCACCATTTTATTGCGATCTAGTTCCACCATAATTAGCACAAGTTTAAGATTTGAACCTGGGGGGTTTCCCCCCTTATTTTCAGTAAAGGTGTTTGTTAGCCACTAAATGTTTAAAATGTTTAAATCTTTTCTATTAATCCATCATATATATATATATATATATATATATATATATATATTTAATTAAAAGTGTAGACCATATTGATATTTTTGGAAACTATTTGCTGTTATAGTTTCACCCAAGATGCAGACTCTGCAGTGTTTCTCCAAGTTGTATCAATGGGAAACATTTCCATTGCACCCTAATGATCTCCAAGGTTGCATAAATCTATGCACAATTGAGAAAGGCATGCCCTAAGAAGATCTGAAGAATACTGTGTTGCCACTTGTTATTAATTTTTTCTGGCTATGTGTCCTTCAGGAAGAGTTGAATGTCTGTATGGCCTTCAGTCCTATTCCAGTAGTTAAGGACATATGTCTCTTACACACAGTGTCAGACAGCAATACTTACATCTTTGGTTAGGCTGCAGCTTAAAACACAGAATTGCATAGGAATCATGCATATTTGAGTGAAAAATGGCCACTTTAGGTGTTATCTGTGTATATGTGATCAATCTCTGTGGCTAATTTTTATATGAATTAATTTGAGACAATTATGAACAGATGCCATGCTAGGACTGAGCTTTTTGACGTAGGATTCAAGTTCAAATTCTTCCCAGAACAACAGCCTACCTTGAGAAAGAACAACTAATGGACTGAGGAGCTCTCACCTGTTCACTCCTACCAAAATGCTTGTGTTCTGGAAAATCCCTAAACCTCAAAAAGCACCTAGGCTCACAACACTTTTTTGTTTGCCTCTCCTGCTGTGCTGCTCAGGCCGAGGGGACAACCAGCTGCTGTGAAGCACTTCCTCACGTGTGATTGTGTCTTAAACCAAGACACAATAGTTTAAGAGTGGTTGCTCTAGTAGTATGTTTCTGCCACCACTGGGAGATGACTGACCTTTCTCCCTCCCCTATTATTTGTGTTCATTAAATGGAGCCATGAGTACTCCTTCTCTAGTATGTTGGAAATGTTTAAGTATTTGAGTGATTCCTGCATGTGAAAACACTATGAAATCATACTAGTGACAGCTTTCTTTGACCACAGTGCTTGTTAGCAGAGTATTAACCTATTTGGACAGGCTCTCTGGGACAAATTCCTGTTGTATTGCTTCTGAGCTCTCAGTTCGTGTTGATACAGTTGAATACGATTAACATAAATTCCCTATTAAGCCATATCTGTGTTAAGGTGAAATTCAAAGAAATCTGCAAATGTGGTTTGTTACAAGACATTAAAAGAATATCTTAAATTTCAGAAATTAATTTTGTGCTCAAGAAATTAGCTTACTTCAGAGCTGTTTTTTATAGGTTTTTCCCTGCCATGTTCCTGTACTTCCAGGCACTCTTAAGAATTGTGCTGCAATATTGTTATTGCTGGAGCTTCTCACGATCAGAGTGTGGTGTTATAATCATAACTTATTTGCTGGATGTAAATGGATAGTAGCTGAAACGAAATTTCTTTTCACCTGTATAATCAAAAAATATTATTTGGATTCCTAGAGGTGAAAGGAGGCAAGCTGAAACTTCATCTTTGAAGAGAAAATTTCAGAGGCACTTTGTCACTGTCATGTCGTGGTGCAGACATCTGTCAGACTCTATTACAAATCCAACTTTCTTATTCGATGAGTTACTCAATTTGCAAATTGAGACCTCTCTGCTTTGTTAAAAATTATCACTGCTCATCCGAAAACCCTAAGTGTTTAAAAGTATAAGATGACAGCTTGAACGCTTAGGGATGTGGACTCTCCTTATAAGGACAAATTACCTTTCTGGATGTCACATTTAAATGTTTGGCTGCCTATCATCTACAGGGAATTTAGCATGATAAATCTTTTTAGATCTGTGAGAGCTGAGGAATTGTAAGTGAAGTGCACGAAAGGTGTTTGAGGTTCAGGTTTTTTTGTGTGCATCTTTTACAAAGTAGGCTTCAATCGTCTCTGATTGCAAGTACGGTTACTGGAAGATATTGCTTGAGGTAATCTCCTTTATTCAAAGATTTGAAGCTGTTGTCTTCCTTTTTCATCTAAATAAGGAATTTTTTTTTGTTTTTACTAAATATATGTATTAGACTATTTTCTAGCATGAACCAGAGTGGGTGAACCTAAAGATAAAAAGGTTAATTTTATAGTTGTGTGACAAGCATACAAAGGTATAATTGTGGGGTGGATCTGGCCCATCATTTCAGTATGCCATTTTGTAATTTCATTGTCAATCCCAGTAATATTTGCTATTCATAGGGGAATGAAGATATATGTGGCTTTTATTATTTACATTAAAAACGGATGTTGATATGGATTCTCATGTCGCAAAAAAAATTATTCTCGTTCTCATTTCTTGGATTTTTGTGTATTTTGGCCTTGCTGTTGCATTTTTGTTGAGATAAATAATAAGTTTTAGCAGTATTGATGTAATTCTTGGGGAATATATCCCATTAGCTAGGTGCCATTCATGTGTGGGCATTCTGATTCCCTCCAGTTTACTATGCACATTTTATTTAGGAAATAGGTTACTCTCGGAAGAAAACAGCTTTGCTTTCCTGACATATACCACCAAAAATTCTATAACCTGTTGAGGGATATTAAAGGCACATCTTCATTTTTGCTTACTGCCATCCTTTTTAGCCTAGCTTCAAAACTGAATATTTTTTCAAGGCTAATTACTGTCTTCAGCTGTGGGCCAGCTGTGGTTTCTTCCTTCCTGGTTTGAATACAGAAGGAAAGGAAGCTGCTTTCACAGGCCTGAAGTATCCTTAGGTTTGGCTGTAATAGAAAAGAATACAATAGGTTGCTTTGTTCTTTGAAAATCTCAGGGGTGCCACAGCTTTATCTTTTCAATACCAGGGATGCTTCTTAGTCTTCCAACAAAATAATTTGTCTAGAGGTTGAGAAAAAGTGAGAATGGGGCTGTTACAGCCAGTATCTACTGGCCATAACACAGTGAGCTATTTCAGAGTTAACTGTAGAAAATCAAGTTATTCTGGATCATGGAATTTGAATTTTTCATTCTAAGCAAAAATCTTCTGCAAGCTTGGAGAGGAACTTACCTGCTCCTCCTGTAGCCAAGGGGTGGCTGAGACTGTTGTGCTGGGTGAAGCCCCATTGCGATGTGTGACAGATCATGAGGGAAGCTCTGATGGCTGCTGATGTTCACACCACAGCTGCTCCAAACCCTCTCCACACGGACACCAGGCCTGGGGGAGTGACAGAAGCACTCCTGTGTGTGATCCTGTGCCCAGCCTGAGACACAGTGTCTCAGATGGCATCAGCCCAGGCCTGTGCCCAAGGTCCTGAGGTGAAGGGAGTTTCCATTCTGAAGTCCTGTCACTTCTCCGGTTTTCTGAGAGGAGCCCTTGCAGGTTCTGGAAATAGTCGGTGCTGGAAAGTGGAGCACGTAAGAGGTTTGCGGCAAAATCCCAAGAGTCTGTGACTGAAAAAACTTCTGTGGTGGAGGAGCATATCTCACAACTCAGGTGAGAGACTGCCTGCACACGTGGGTGTTCAGGCCTGTCAAAAAGAAGCCTTCTTCTGCTGAAAGGCTTAGGTCTTCCCAGGCAAGCCTGCTTCCAGATCTCTTGGCACTGTCACCTTTGACAAAGTGAAGAGTGTCGCTTCCTTGCTGTGCTTACAGTGTGCAAGCAAATGAAACAATTCAATAGCACTGAAAAAGAAACCAGAACAAGTTACTTTTGTTGATCATGTTAACTCCTTAAGAAAATCAGTACTGAAAAATTAAACAGTGAGAGGAATGAAGTGGCATTCCCAATACACTGAGTCCCAGTAATGTGAAGAGCATGTCACACCAGCTATAATTGCTTTTGTTTTGACAATACTGTCTGAAAAATGGAGGACTCAACTGTGATGTTTTCTTTGCTGGAGCTGCAGCTTAAGAATCTGAAGATTATCACAGTACAGAAACAATGTCCACCTGTCCTTCCTAAGTTACAATCTTTACAGATTTGGCTGCATACTACTCAAAATATGACTTTTATTAGGTTGAACAGCATATGAGTGAACTGAGACTAAGCCTGGTTCCAGACTGTCCTTTTAGTGCTCGGTCCATTGAGGTACCTTCCTTCCCTGCAAATTATTTATATGTATAGTACTGCTTTCCCCTGCATATTACCAAGGAAATAAACCCCCCCAAATATTGCAGGAGTGGCCAAGACTCTGTTCACTGTCCCACTGCTTAGAAATGCAAGCAGATATTAAAATGCATTTCCAGAAAACAGTGGTTTTGGAATTACATTGTACCAATGTCATCATCTTGTGACCTGGGCAGCTTGATGAGGCAGCTTTGGTGCCTTGGAAGAATTAGAGGCATAAAAGACTGAAAATACTAAAATACAGGTATCTAAGGGTGCTACATATTAGTTTATTCTGGAAAATCATGGGGTAGAAAGCTATGACTTAAAATGAGGAGCAAAATAAATGCTAAGTATGAAGGAGAGTTATGGAGGAGAAAATACACAAAAGGAGAAAAAGGGAAACAAGTGCAAGGAGAAGGGTAGGAAAACCAGTTGGCCCAGTGTAGCAGCAGGCTGTTGTGGAAGGAGGACAGTAGGTATGTGGAGACTAGTGACCAAAGGAGGTACAAATATTATTTACTCAAGTCATCATAATTTTGACTTTTGAGATACAAAATTGCCTTTCAAGACTATTTTTCTCACATAGACAGAAGGGAAATTTCAGCTCTTTTGCAGAGATAACATGCATATGTGTAAATTTTTCTCAAATGCAGTTGATCTTTGATGCTACAAACAAAAGCATATGGATGTTGTTTGGTTTTCATAAATTTCTACACATATGCCATGGTTTTCTAAATTACTTTTCTATTGTCTAAACAAACTAGATTAGGTGGCTAAGCTATCTTCTTCAGAATTATAACGTGAAAATTCTGTTTTGGCAAAAACGTAATATCCAAAGTTAAATGCCCTTAATTTCACAATTTTCCTGGAATCCGTGGCTTGGTTATTTTTTGTACATACAAAATCACATTCATTTGATTTGTTTGGTTTCACTGAATGTGTGCAGTATTGAAACTATTGCTTTAAAATGTCTGGTTTTTCTTCTACAATGTTCTACTAGCTTATTTCAGGGAAAATATACAAGCCTCTTTTGTTAAAGAAATAGATTTGATTTCAGTGTCTGTAAATTTTTTAACATATACAGTTGAGTCAGCTGCGTGGAGTATCGTGGGTTTCAGTGGTTACACTAGTCTGAGGGGGGAAAATGATATCACAAGAATGGAAACAAATGTGTTCTCTCACTCTGATCATGAAGCTTTTAATTCCACACTTGGGGAAACAGCAGGATTTACTGGGGTCAGTTGTATTCCACTGGGATATGTATTATTAAAGTGTGTATATATGTGCATGTAAGTGTTGCAGGGAAGAGTAGAAGGTCAGAACATACTTTGCAGTTTTATTACATTGCATTAGATTTACTTTTTAAAACTTATTTGTTCTCAAAATTAGACATAAAACATTCCCCCCGCCCCCGCCTGCCCCACCAAGCACATGTGTTTTCTTGATAAATATTTAAATGTTTGCATTTACCCTTTATGTACAGTATATATGCTTGTTATGAGCAGGAATAGGAAAATAACCATGCAGGGTTTTTTTCATTTTAAAGTTACTTTTACTGCTTTTCTCCTGTTGGACCTTGTGTACTTTAATTTTTAGAATCAGCTTAGGAACTCATTTTTGTGACACTTCTCACAGAACTTACCCTAAGGTGCCTATATGTTTATTTGTTTGTGTCAGGTGACCTGGGTATCCTTTCCTAATTTTTTCTATTGCATACCTGACAATGGCTGGAAACTGTGCCTGTTGTGCTGTTGGGATGCTGTGGATTTAGGGTTGCAGCAGGGTTACCTTGCAATGTCTGGGGCAGAAGGGGGCTCCCAGGACCTACTGCTCAGGTTTGGGGTGGGGGAGGAGGGGGAAAATGTTGGTGCAAAGGCTCTTCTGGGGTGCACTGGGGATCAGCCTGCTGTATTTCTGCTGTGGAATCAGCAAACACAGAAATTACTTGAAAACAACTTTTGTAAAGTCACATTCTCTTATCTTGTGCTTTGTTCTTGAGGGTGATAGCAAAAGGGAGCTCTTGTGTGCACTGAAATTTAGAGGCTGTTAAAATATTTCAATACTTAGAATCACTTCTTTGAATGTAAAGCTGTATACTCCCAGCTCGCAAAAATGTGAGACTGCTCTCAATCTTCATGCTTTCACCTTCACTAGTACATTGTGAAATGTAGTTATATTTAAATTTTCTTTTTATTTAGATTAAATATGAGAAGAACATAATAATTTCAATGTACATATTAATTAGGTCTGGACAAAGTTGAAAGAAATTGTAATATCTACTAGACATAAAAATGGCAGAAGGATCCATCTGCTCTGTGCGTATCCTATGTTCTTCATTCTGCCTGCAGGATTTGAGCCACTAAAAGAAATTATAACAAAATGGGTTTTTTTAAATTTTAAGTTTTTTTCCTACTTCCTGAACAATTTACACTGATTGGATTGCAGCCTGAAATTTCCATTTTAGCTGCTGTTGCTTTGAGTAAAACAATTACTTTTTATTAAAAATGTCAATTCAAATGATTATTTAAATCTGGCTTAACAAAAAAAAAAAAAAAAAAAAAAAGAAAACTCGTTGCTTCTTGCTGTTGTTTTGCATGGGATTCTCTGCTATGGTAACTGGCCATAATTTTATTGAATTGATTTAATTGGTATTAATGAAAATTACATGTGTGTGTAAAGGGAGGATACAATTCCTTTAGGGCCTTAAATTGTCCTGAAGCACATGTGCAATTTCCATTACTCTTGATGAGAGTTGCATTTTTCTCAGCAGTGAGAATGAATTCCTTGGGACCAGATTGTGGATGACCTTTGTGGAAGTGGCAGCATAATACTTTTTTGGCATGAGCATTTGCAGTGCTCAGAATGGGGTCAGAGCCATGAGCCAGGGAACAGGCAGGGCAGCACCCCAATTCCTTCTCCCCTTCAGCCAGCTCTGAATTGGCAGCTTGCAGAGCTGACTGCCTTTCTGCCTTTCTGTCTCCCATTCCTGAGCTTTTGAAAGGATTTTAGGAACTTTAACCTGAAGGAAAACCCTGGCTAGGCTCCTCATCTTTTAGAAACTACTGGTGAACTCCTCATGGGTATGAAACTGCAATTCCAGAATGAGCTATTTTAATTTTTAAAACATTTTCCTAATATTATAACCATGTTGGCAGTTACAATGAATTGTAACAGCAAACTTATAGAAACAATTAACCTGGTGTCTGAACCTCGGGGTAAAGATAATGCAGCTCTTTGTGCCCTTCCTATGTGCCCATCATCAAATTCATGTTATGTAACATCCTTTTAGGTGTTGATCATTATAGATACTTTTATGAAACTGAAATCACTACACCAGTGTTAATTTAGTCGGAGTAACTAGTCTGGTCGCAGTAAGTTAGTCCAGTTGCTGTAAATAGTTCATTATTTTTCTTTTAGTCTTCATTACAGAGATACTTAACCTGCCTTGGTCACAGGCATGAAATAAAATGGGAGATTTTAGCTTCTTTTACTAGAAATAGCAAAAGGGGAAACTAAATGATTGAAGAAAGTAATGTAATCCATTATTATGACAATTCCTGGTGAGTATGATTTGTGAAATCAGTGTTTTGATTTGACCTTTAGGTACTGTTCTATTGTTTATTAAAAAAAAAAGTTATGAAGTTTATGTAAAGTCCTATAAACATGATAATAAAGGGGGAAGTTTTTTTTATAACTTCTTTCATTGACCATAATTTCTTGGTTTTGGCAGTATATATTCTGTGCTGATGGATCTAAGCGTAATTTAATCACGAAGGCTGCATTTCTAACTCTTCCTGCTAATTTCACTGTTTGTGGAAATATATTCCTTGTTACAGTATAATGCACACTGAAGTATCAGTATGTAGGGACACTGGAATGAGTTGAGGGATTTACTGATTTAGTCTGAAATACTTTTTTTTTGTCGTGTTTATGCAATAGAAGTTAGTATAGCATTAGAATTTCAGTCAGTCCAACCACTGGCAGTGATTTATAACCAGAGTTTTAAATGAAATTGGGAATTAGGGGAGAAACATTATTTTTTAGTCAAGTCAAGCAGCTGTGTTGTGAACTAGGGGTATTTCTTCTTGACTTACACCCAGTCTGTGTGATCAGGAACTCCAGTCTGAAAGAGCTTATAATTTTAGCAGTAATTGCCATTTAAATTCCAGTCCTACCAGTTAAAAGGATGAGAGGAGAACAGAAGATAAACAGATGTTCTGACAGTGTAGAGCCTAACAGATCCTCAGACCCCATGTAAGGTACCAGAAGATCTTCCCAAAGGGCATTCAAGAGTGGCATCTTTCCTGGTATGTTTTTTATTCTGTGGTGCTGTATTAAAGTATTTGCCTGTCTCACCAGTAAGCGACGAGGGCATTCCTTTGCTCTTCGTGCATAATGAATACCAGTTATTTCAGCTGCTATTTTCTTCCACTCCACTGTGAGCCGAGGAACTTTGCCGGAGAGCAGCTGTGTCACACCTCTTCCTCACCGGCAGCATTGCTGCTGCTTTGGTGATGGAGCTGCCTGGGTGCAGGGCAGCAGAGCTGCCACCTTGCACCAGTGTTGCTGCCCATCTGAATCCCTGCTCATCCCTACTGTATCTGCTCCCTGTGCATGCAGGGAGCAAGGCATGAGCAGAGAACGGCTGAATTCTTACGCTCCTCGCAGGACTTTGGCTAGAAATAGTAAATTCTGTACCAATATAAAATGGAAAAGGAAGAGATCAGCAGTTATGTGGTGTAAACTGTGAACAGAGATTCAGCACAAGTATCACAGAAAGAATGATTTAAGGAAGTAAGGTGATGATGTTATCAATATACAAAGGCTGATCTTTCTCATCTGCCTTGATAACTATTTGTAGAAGGCTTGTTTGGTACCTCTTTCTCTTGACAAAGAACATTTTTATGGTGTTCATTGAATAAACACCAAACAAAGTTCCGCTTGACAGTTGGTTCAATTAGAGTTTAATACAACAAGTCTGAAATGGCAAGGCTTTAGTTAAAGGGTTAATAACAAAAGGTTGTCATTAAAAAGCAGTGTGGAGACAAAAAGTGGAGGTGAAATTCTGCAAAGAATTATTTTAAATACTTTAACTACTTATTTTTTTCCAGTGTATTCCAGAAATACTCCTTTGTAGTTTGTTGGTAGCATGACCTGTAGGGGTATTGTAGAATACAAAGCAGATTATCAGGCAGTAAAAGCTAGATGCCTTTTACAATAGGAATAACAGTAATGGGATGAGATCTAATAGGAGCAGCAAGATCATGCAAATAGTGATTAGTATTACTTTCACTATAATGTCAAAGGCTTATTCTTTGGAAATAAGTGTAAAATTATATGATTATTTTATGTGGTCACCAGACTAAAAGTTTCATGGGATCTTCAAATATAAGAAAATGAGTAATGGCAGAATTAGGGTGAACTAACAAGAGTACCTGCAGCAAAGGGATATGGAACTATTAATAGCATTGAAGTTTGGCTGAGTGAGACGTGTCTGTATAGAGTACTGTCTGCAGTTCTGGGTGAAGTAGAAGATGTGAACAGAGGTCTCTTAAGAGAAAAGATTACAATAATATGACAAAATGAAGATCACCTGTTTTCATGTTCCTCTTGGAAGATGGATAAGTTGGGGGAAAAAAAGTGGCCATGAATATGAAAGATTTATTAAATTTAGAAGAATGAGACTTTGGAACAGCCTAGAAACAGTGGAAATAAAGCATGAATTTCAGAAGTGGAGAGTGCAATGCATATGACAGAACTTGACACAAGAAAATCCTTGGCCATTCTGCTGCAGATATGGCCAGATGCCCTATAGTGATTGCAGTGAGAATGAAGTGCCCACTAAATAGAATTTCAGGCATGTTCATTTAGGTGACCCAAAGCTGCAGCCTGTTGTTTCTTCAGCATAATATAATTCTGCTGGTTGGGGTTTGTGAAGAGAAAGGGTTGGTGTCTTAGAAAGCAAGTGAGTTTGAAAACATTCGTCAAAAGTAGTTCAGGAAAATAAGTTATGTGACATTGAACCAGGGGAATTACCCTCTCGAAATCATGGAATAGAAAGTAAATTAAGATTGACAGCAAGAGGCAGTACTTACTGATACCAATATTAAAATAAAAAAAATATGCTGACAGGTGAGCTTAACTTAGTAAAATTATGCAAGCTGTTTATGAGACAAATTTATAGGCATTGTGTATAATGGAAATTAAAACCAGTGAACAGAGAATTAATATGATTATATGAAATTTGTAGGTTCTGCAGTCATGAATGGGTAAAGAAACAATATGAAGTGACCCAGACATAGGAGAAAATATGCACAGGGTGGAAGATGAGGTTTTCTTAAGAAAACATTAATAGATAGCCATATGAAAAAGTTGTCTGAAATATGGATCAGAAATATTCAGTATTCAGGAGACTCATGAAACAGCATAACATCAAAATGTTTTTGTGGTAACGTTTGTGGTTGCCCTGTAGTGACAAAAGTAAAGTCGAAGTATAACTCAGCTTTAGATGCATCCAGATATGCACTAAGCACAATTTACTGAGAAAGCATTGTTGAAACCTCCCATTCTACTTTTGTTCATTTCTGGGTGATTGTGTTCAGTAGAGACAGTTATTACTGCAATGTGTTTGATAAATGATAAAGAAATATTTGTTTCAATATGGACAGTTGGAACAGTGTCAGCTGACACAACTGACAGCTTAGAAGCATTTGAAAATAGGGTGCTTGAATAAGGATGAGAATATGTAAATTTTCAATAAAATAGAGGAGAATTAAGGAAAATTAAAACTGAACTAAGAGTTCAGTATTTGTTTTTGTTAATAGTCAATTTAATGAATGTGTGCGGACAGCAAGAAGAATACTTCACTAAAGTCTGCAAAATACTTTCACTTGTGCCCTTCTTTTTTCATTAATTCAAAAAGTTTGGAAAAACTTTTCCTTGTGTACTGAAGTATTTCAGGCTTGGTTTCTGCTAGCAGTTTGACTGAAATAAATTCAACCACTTATGAGTTAAAAGAGACAGAAAAATAATGTTCCTAATGCAGAGTGAGTCATACATCCTCTTTGATCAGGATTTTGGTTTGTTGAGTTTTTTCCTTTTCAAAAGCATTTCAGGCTTTGGCTTTTAATATATTAACATAGCACATCGAAGACCAAAATTGGCAGATGGAAAATCTGTTAAGTCCATTCAAAAAATCACTTCAGGACGTGTTTGGTTGATCTCTACAAGGAAGTCTATTACTACTTAACAGCTTGCCCAATCCTACCTCTGAACCATTGCAATATGCAAATTTTTTTTCAGCTGCACTTTCTGACCAGAGCTGGCACTGCAGCTGTATTACAACATCTGCTTATTGCAATGTTCTAAAATGTTGTCTATGATTTTGTTATCAGCAACAGAGTAAGATGGCCATGCTTAAAAAGAGGAGAGAGGGGAATATCCTGTGACAACGCTGATCAATTTTATTATTACCTTGTGCAGTACACATATTTGCTGAGACTGTTTCTATTTTTATTTTGTATTTTCATTCTATGTCATTGCACATTTTGTTATAAGGATAATGAATTCCCCATGAGAATAAGAATGCTGTTCCGATTATAAGTTACTTGGTTAAACTGTTTCACCAGAAAAAGAACTAAAAAGCTTGATGTTGTGATTTGAACAGTGCCCCAAACCTATACTTAGCTTCTGTCTTTTTTTTGGATGCCACACATCCTCTCCATAACATCAATGATTTGTGGTTACTTTCTGCACTTCACTTTATGATGTGGGAGGAATATCCACCAAGAAAGATGAAGACCAGGCTAGGACTGACCGAAGGAACATAATTCATGTATTATCGCACTGAGTCCCTGCATATGGGTTGCTGAATTTCCTCTTGGGAGAAGATGTTGTTCAAAAAAGGCTTGTAGCTTCTTGAGTTGTCCTTGCATGTTGTGTTTGGCCTGCAAACAGTGTGGACTCTCTGGGTCATGAGTCTCCACTGAGATGGATCTCTGTTGCAGTCAGAAGAAATTGATTTGTTTTGTTGTTCTGTAGCATCATTTCCACATTAATTCTCAGACCTTCAAATGCTGTTGTGTATGACATCCATAATGCCTGATGGCATTACTGTCTTTCATTTTGGGAACCCATCCCTGCCTAGTTTATCTTTAATTCTGGGAGAAGTTTTGGGGGAGCTAATTTTTCAAGCAGATAAACTGGTCTGTGGGTGTTAGATCTGAGTGAGCTGAATAGCTGTCGATAGGAGAAATGATTGCTGTGCTCAGAGTCGTGGGGGCTGGCCAGTGCCTGACTCAATCCCTCAAGAGCTGAAAGAAAGTAGAAGAACTAGAGAGGAACAAACCATGTATACCCAAGGACACAGCTGTGGGCAAACAGCAGTGTTTTTTTGGAGAGATTTGCAACATTTCCTTCCCATACTTAGGAAAAACCTTCCAAAGGGGCAGCACGAAGCTTTCCTGTGGAAGCATTTTGCAGTGCAGCATTTATTAACTTTGCCTGCCAGCTCTTAAGTTATTTTGACAAAAGGTTTATTGAAGTTTAAAAAATAAGCCTGTACATAATGGTCCAAAACTTGTTCCCAGTTACATGAGTTATTATTTATTCCCTTGACTTCAATCAGCAAACAAAAGCAAAATGTACTCCTTAATCTTGAAAAAGAAGCAGTGTTAATAGCAAGAATTATTTTGTTTGGTAAGGATGATACAGCCAGATTTTAAATTGTATTGGTTATTCTCTAGAACATGTTCTATATGACATTAGTTTGAGAGAAATTGTATCACTGCCAGCACTTTGAAAGACCAACAGGAAACAGCTCCTGCAACAAGGCTCCTGTATATTCATCAGCTGCTGTATATTACATACTCCAAATTGCATGAAAAAATGGGGATCTCTGATAACACACATTTTGAAGAGGGATTTACATTTAATAAATGTTTACAAGTATTTTCATAAACTCAGCTTATGACAGTGTTGGCTTCATGTGATTGATTACTCAAATGTTGCCTTTCCTCAAATATAGATTGTGCAGTTGTCTCTAGGAGTTATTTATATTTCCTAGTATTTATGATCTGCAAGGCAGCTTAGTTATTAACATTAGTTATAGCTATTTCTGTAGATATTTATCTGAAGCACAAGTTTTTGACACATTTCTTTTTCTTTAACAAGCAAAGCATATCTACAGCTATAAAAATGTTCTCTGATACAGAAAAATATATGTACAATGCACCTATTACATAGAAATACTCTAGTGAGGGTGCAGTTTTGGTTTCCAGTAGAGAAAAGTGTAATATGCAAACAAAATGCCACTGTAGTAACACTGAAGAAAATTTAATTTTATTTCTTTTTCCTCTGATTAGAGACTTATTTTGCTACTGATAGTCTTCCCTCTTCTCCATACTTCACTGTCTTCTTTGGAGTGGCAGAGTATTGACAAGCATCTTGCTGAAAATAATTTAGTCTGAAGTAAAATTTTCAATTTATGATTGAGCTTACCTGTTTTGAATTAAGTCACTTAGCTGCACAGTAGGTGTATGCATGATATGATGATTCAGATTTAAACAACAGTGATGCAGTGAGATTCTAACTAAAAGTCAGTCCTCACCTGAAAGTGACACAAGGGCGATGTGCTGTGATCAGGGTGTGGTGTGCAGCAATTGGTCCCAGTGACCAAGATTAATGAAACTCACATGGGTTTTAATTAGTGCAGCTGCAGTCATCAATTATCTAGAGAACACAAATATTGTTATATTTTGGGAAATTCTTGATTTATTTTATTCCACTGGCCAGTAGATTTAGATGAATGAGTTCTCATCATAAACATTCTGAGAAAAACTGCCTGAGGCCATGGTTTATTATTTAGGACACAATCAGTAAGACTGAGCGCTACTGAAGAAAGCATTGTAAACTGGTCTCAGTATTAATTTGGAAAATTTGCTGAAATGTGTGGCCTTGTATGGGTCGTCAGAAACATTAGAGCATCTCAAACAAAATACAGAACAATCTGTCAGGCGGGGAATGTGCAAGGATTATTGTCCAGCAGCTGATCCATAACAGAATGTCAGTGCATGTACACTTAAAGCAAGTATCAACAACATTTAATTTGACACATAATGTGGTCTTCTTTTATTATCCTTTAAGTGCATGTCTTAGAACACTGAAGACTGGACAAGTAAGTAGGGGGAAAAGAGCTGAAACATGACAACCCTTTGCAAGTCTGAGAAAAATCGCACTCTAGAGCTTTTCAGAGGTATATGCATTTTCAAGGCAACTCTTTAAAATAGATGCAAGGAAAAAGAACGGGAGGAAGAAGGAAATGTGATTAAAAATTCCTTACTATAATTTAATTTGAAAATGTGGCTTCTCTTAATGTGGTCTGAAACCTGTGTACAAACACTTAAAAATAAATTAATATGAGTGCTAACTACTAGGAGCAACATCTGCATCTGTCATTTAAATTAAGAAAAGGACACCACTATAGACATAAAGATTTTTCAAAAAGTTAAATGATAGTTTGCCTGCATGTACTTTTTTCCCTGAATGTTTTGCTGTAATTTGAATTTGTCTATTCTCATCCATAGAAAACAGGTGCACAATGCTGCTTGAATCCTTGCTCTTATTTTTCAGCCAACCAAACTGCTTAACAAGGCAATGCTTAAATATGTACAAGAACATTAAAATTCATTTACTCATAAGAGAAGAATGGTTCAAACCATTACACTTCCATGACCTACTTCAGAGCCTTTTTTTTTCCCCGTGTTTTCATCCTTTCCTCTTTCTTCCTATTTCCTCCTGTTGAAATTATTAGCTGAATTCCAGGTCAGTGTTATTCTAGAGAAGATTATTACTTTTGTTGGGGCATAGCCCATTGTCCCTAGAAGGGGAAGATGTTTACATACTGCCAGCATACTGGAGTGGAGACTGTCTTGTTACCCAGCCTTGCACAGTAGGGCACATGTATCTGATGTCCTTATTTCTCACTGGTAGCTGTCACGCTGACAATTGGAAAATGCTGTAATTTCCTTAGTTTGCATTATTTTTATATCCCCTATTGTTTTTACACATGACCTTTACCTCTCCATTCTCCAATTAGCAGAGTGAAAGCCATTGTTCATTGAGCAGAGGTATTTGTGCCCAAGGGAGCAAAATTTATTTTCTGTATGTGCCGTTGTGGGTGGTGAGGATTCTTTAATACTAAAGAAATAAACCTTCATTTTAACCTTTGTTTGATTCAGACATTATTGAATTTGGGCAGAAACTTCCATCAGCTTATGAATAATTGTCGTACCAGCAGTGAGTGAATGTTTATATAAATGGTTATGAATTGTGTGGGCCCTTTTTAAAGCATGTAATAGTTAACTAATTTAACTGAAGATTTCTCCTGGCTTTTTCCATTTTTTTTGAATCTGCGTTTCCTAGTTAATACAGAGACTGGGCAATCATTATAATTGCATCAGTTGTATTAGTTAAAGCAGATAAGAAATTAGAGGAAATGCAGTCATCTCAGAAAATAGTTCAGGATCAGAAATGTAAATCAACACATGGCATTGTAGTTATCATGGAATAATGAATCTGGACAATTTAGGGTTTAAATCTCCTAGAAGGGCCAATCTTTTAGTTTTCTGGTCAAAGTACATTATTTCAATGTTGATACAAACACTTGTTTCTTGTGCTACCCCTTATTCCCTTCATATCAGGGATGTATTCCAGCAATATCATGAGACTGATTATATAATGTGTAGAATAATTTTGAAAAAGTATTATTTAGTTGCTCAATTTTCAAAAAATGATAGTTCAACAGTTCAAAAACCACTTTGCTAGTATACCATTTACTACCAAAGCATTGCTTTTTGGAGATACCTCATCTTTTGGAGATACCACATGCAAATTAAAAACCTGATATGAAAACCATAATTTTGAAGGTATTTAGTTTTTCTAGTTACTGGACAGCAATAAATGTTTATGCCATTGTAATCAGAGCTTCTAATAGTTAAAGTTATTGCCTCTTCAAAGCTTTGCTTTGTTTTTGTTTAAGATTATATGAACCCTTTTGATCATGAATGGGATTTTTCATATTGAAAATATTAAGTGCTTTTTGTAGCTTTGCTGCCGATAAAGTAATAATTTATTATTAATAAAGTCAAGTCCTAATTTGTTAATAAAAGATCTGCTGGTAGTTGTTCAGTAAAGTAGAAATACTGGTTTAATCAATGTAATGAATTCCTCTTGTATTAGTATTAAATTACTTGGTGATTTGATCTGACTTGTAGTTACCTGTTGCTAAAATGTCCAATAGTACTTCTAAGCAGATGAGAATGTCAGGAAGTTTTAGCTGATTTACCAACTTATCCCTTGGCCCAGGAATATTTGTGCAGTCAACATTTTCCTGCTTATTTGTGAGAGCTGAAGTAGAGGTAATTTTTCCCACTCAGCTTCACATTTGCAATAGCCAATTTCTTGAAATAAAGCGTTTGCTCGCTTGTTTAACTCATACTGTTATGACAGCTGTATTCCAAATCTCTTTTTGGATTTTGTGTCAGTCTCCCTAGGTGAATTTTGAAAGATATCATTAATAGGTGATTGTCAGTGACAAGACTAAGCTGTTATCAAGAAGGAGCTTCTCACACTAGCCAAGTGACAACGCAGCTGCTTAGACTTTCTCTCCCAGGTGTTTTGGTTTCAGGAACATGAACAAAACCAAGTATTTTTATCAGTTGTTCTGCTGGGTTTTGCTTTGTGATCTGAGAAAAAATTGGGTGGAGCACATAGATTGTGTGCATGACTCTGTACATTGCCCTATTGTTGTTCCTAACCTTTGGCTTAGACCAATGTTGGGATAGGACATACCAAGACCCCTCTGGCTGTGTTTACTGCAGATCTTCCCAAGCTACCAACTATCTGCTTCCACATTTGTAGTGGCTGCTTTCTGTGTTGGTCTTTGCGGTCTCTTGACCAGGTTTGTGAAATTCCACACTTTCTTCAACCATCCACACTTCTAATAATTTATGGAAATGTCCTTGATTTCAGATAGACTTGAGCACAATCCTTTTATGCTTGCTCTGCCAAAAATATGATGAATTATTTTTTTTTATGGTCAGCTATCCTTAACAACTGTTAGTGATTATAAAACAACAGTATCCTGTCCATAACAATATTGTTTTCAAACTGGAGTCATAAAATTCCCATATATATGAAAGTAGTTAGTAGTTAGTTGTTCGAAAGCTTTACAGACTTGTCACCTTGCAGTCATCCAATATTTTAACTGATATTTGATTTTTTTTCTATTTGTTCTTCTCACTGGCTGCTCTACATAATACCTTGTCTCATATAGTCCTGCTTTGATTTGAACAAGCTTATTTTTGATGATGTTGTATGATACTGAACTATATGTTTTTAGGATTTTTTCCAGCTCAGGTCATTTTGTAAGTAAAATTATACCTGATTGGTTATATTTAAAATAAATAGTATTCAAACAAGGTATTCAAACTTTGTGGTCAGCTTGGCCAATAATGGGTCTACTTAATGACTTTCTTATAGAATGTTTTCAATAAAATATTATTTTCTGATATAGTTTCTTAAATCCTAATCAACCTATTTTCATGTTACCTTGTATAACAGTAATAGTATGCCTTATGCTGCTATTTAAAATATTATGGCTTGATGTTGCTTTTATTATGAATTCATACATACAACAAGTATGGAAGATAAAAGGAAGTTACAGTGAAACTTCATGGGTTGGTTCTGGTTAGCTAGCTGTTCTAATTATTTCATCTCTGTCTGTGGTTTGGAAAAGAGAATTCTTACAATTATTTAACTCTACATTGTGGCAAGATTTTGGCCAATATGTATTTTTTCTGTCTTTGGGGTTTTTTTGGTAGTCACAGATAATTCTCGCTCACCAATGTGAACAACTGTCAATATCATACTTTCACATACAGAACCTATAACCCAGGAGGAAATAAACCCAAACAAATAGAATACAAACCTCAAACTTACAATTCAGCATCAGTTATGTGTATGTGGTGTGAGAGGACATTGCAAGCTGTCTGCCAGATGAGCCTCCTGTCTATAATGGTTTGCTTCTGCTTACAAGATCCTCCTGCCTTTAGTTTAGCTTTGGTTACCTATGGATTAATGTTCTGGGTTTGTGGGTATTTTGCAGGACAATAAAAAAAAAAAACCAAACTATAAATAGAATAGTACAAGTTGCTTATTTTTGCCATTTAGGGGCAAAGGAACAATTTCTCTGTGTGGCCATTCACTGATTTTCTTTTAGTAACCTGTCTTAATTTATGTACAAAGAACTGCTGGAGGAAAAATGTTAATTTGAGAGTATGCATGTGGAAGTACTTTCCACAGAGTTTTTCATCTTTTTGCAATATACAATGTATTTTCTCCAGTGTCATGCTACCCTTTTGCTCTGAAGTTTTATTTTGTGTTTGTGGAATGTAATTGTCATGATGGGTCATTGTTACAAAAAGTTGATAAGGGCTAATGTATTGATTTTTGAATTTTACGAAAAGGACTTGAACTATTTTAAGCTTGAACATTTGTAAAAGAATGGAAGCCAATGTACTTTTGCTGTGTCTTCCACAGCGTAGTGCCTGGGCTTTTGTATTATGTGTAGTCGAAAACTTACTCTGGTTTTGCCATTTTTATATTTTTCATTTGGGCTGTGATTTCAGAGAAAGAAATATTTGCTGAATTTTCTCAAAGTGGTGTAATAAGATGTTTTTTTAACCTGTAGCCATGTTAGCTTTAGAAGTCAACATTAGAGAGAGATGTAAAATATGCAGGGCCTGATGTAGTCAATACTTTGGAGGAAGAATTTCTAGAAAAAATAAAAGCGTATTTTAGAAATAGCAGTGTTGTTCTAGGTTAGCTTATTCCTTAACTTATTGGACACAATCAGTACACTGGCTTTGTCTTCAAGCAATTGGGCATCTTGATTTCAGGCCAGATGCTAGGGGCAACAGTGCTCTCTGACTCATTTAAGTGAGAGAAGTAAAGGCTGTTTTTTTTAAGCTTTTCTTCCTGAATCCAATAGGGCAAAATATGAAGCTGCCATCTCTTTGCAGAAGAATTAGATGAATGGAGGTTGTTAGAGCCACAGCATATCAGGTGCTATAATCTTTGAAACAGCTTTTGCGGAGCAGCTGGTAGTGATGGTGCAACACACAAATTTGTCTTTATGGGGGGGGGCTACTTTTCGTGATTTTGTGATTAAAAGCAGTGCTTTATGCTTCTTTTCCATTACAAAAATATGACAGAGAAATTGAAATAGAACTGGAAGATGAATGCACCCACGTTCTTACACTGTATCCAGTTGTGGTTCTTGGAAATTTCAGGTCACCATGGTAGAAAGCAGTATAAAGACTTTGGGACATATGCAGTTGTAAAGTTATTCTAAAACAGATACCTTTTTTCTTGGGGGAAAAAAAAAAAAACATTCAATCACTTCTCCCACAGTCATTGCTCTTAGCTGGCAAGGACGTTTGTTTGGTGCACATGGAGGATTTAGAATTGCTTAATTTCCCAGAGAGTGGAGATTGTTTTGTTAGAAATTTGATATGAGAGTCTTATATGGTTCAAAGTGTATTCTCTACCCCAGCACTACCTAGTGCACATTATTTGCCCACCTCCCAAAGGTGGCAAATACAATGCAGGCATTGCCACAGGACCGAAGGAGGCTTGTTGTGCAGACTGCAGAGGAGAACTATGTGGTATCTTGTAGCTAAGCACTTGCATCATTGCTGCCCTGTTGCACACTAAAATCAGCACATGACAACCAGTTTTAATGTTACTGATGGGGTTTTTTTCTTATTTCAACTGTGGCAAGATTACTTAGTGCCCAAATGGAGGCCAAACACATACACTTGCATTTACATTCTTCACTTCAGATGAATAATGTTCTTATTGAAATCAGCTTGGTTTATAATTGGAGATAAGTAGCTGTCTGTAAAACTGAACTCTAATAGAAACCAGTGCTTGATATTCAGAAAATATTATATTGTATTGATATTGTGTAATTCACAATCAAATAACTGAGATAGTAATAATCCTGCTGTTTTTTTTCAAAGTATTGGTAAGTCAGCACTTTAAAATGAAGGTAACTTGCTTGCAGCAATACTCCCCTTGAAGTGCGTAGAGGTAACTGGAGGTCTCATACTGAGGCAAATGTAGGTAGCTCATGCTCTTATAATGCATGATATCTAGAAAAGGCAAACTA
>NW_024500239.1:8820683-8833183 GCF_017590055.1 Onychostruthus taczanowskii | reverse complement strand
CTTCTCTTCTCTTCTCCTCTCTTCTCTTCTCTTCTCTTCTCTCCTCTTCCTCTTCCTCTTCCTCTTCCTCTTCCTCTTCCTCTTCTCTTCCTCTTCTTTCTCCTCTTTTATTTCTTTGCAAAATTAAACTTTCAAATAATACAACATGTAGTCTTTACTCCACAAGGCAGCAAAGCTAAAATAGTGAGATCATCAAGGGCTTTGGTTTCTTTCAGTTAAATCAGTTTGACCAAATGTAGCATAGTTTCTGCTATGTATACACTTCACGTTTTAAATTCTATTTGTATTGAGCTGTCTGTTTTGTGGTACTATTATGTGTAATTTTTTCTTCTGCAAGAGTCTTTTATGCAGAACAGACTGGGACTCTTTGAGCAAGAATAGCATCTTCAAGCATTGCTCTGTCTTCTTCCTCACTTATCCAAGCCTTCTATTTGTCTCTACCAGCCATAGCCTGTACATCTTCCCCTTGCTATGAGCTCTCTCCCTCTTCTAAACCATCTGTAAGTCTCCCTGTTGCCTTTTCTTCAGCACTGTCTTGGTTGATCTTTGCCTCTCCAGCGTGCCCAATACAATTTGGATTACTGCCTTCATATCCACACATGTTAACTGCAGCAGCTCTCTCGCCTATTCCCTGGCTTGCTTCAGAGCTCCAGATGTCAATGTGCACCCGACACGTGCCAGGAGTACGTCAGCTGTGCCCCGTGAGGGCTCCCCAAACCGCTTTGTGTTCTGGTTCACAAGGCTTTCCTTCCTTTCTTTCAGTCCCCTCTGTGTTTCCGCATACCTCGGGATCTTATTTCCCTGTAGCCTCCCTGATTCCCTCTGTTCATCCTGAGTCACCTCCTCCTGCCCCTCTGTGGCCTGGGCGTGTGGCAGCTCCCGTGCCTTGAAGCAGCCTCCTGTGTATGTCCAGCTTTCCCACAGTGCTGTCTGCTGTCTGGGTCTGCTTGTTTTCTCCTTTGCAGTATTCTTCCTGGACTGAGGAATTATTATTTTGGGATCATAACTGTGAAGGGGAAAATATTTTGTGCATGTAAAACACAATCCTGGATCTCATGGCTCCTACCCATCCTTAGGAAAGTACTAGGCTTTGTGGCATTTCTTATCTATGCAAATAAGATGGCCTTACCTGTAAGATCAAATTTTTTTCCTGCCCTTTCCCCAAACCTGTGTGTAGCACAATTTTCCGTCTTGTGTCAATGCTGATATTTTAAACAGCAGGGACTGGGTAATGCTGTGACAAATAATACTGTGCATTTTAAGTGCAAACTGTTAGGCAGCAGCATCAAATAACAGACACTTCTTCGCTGTTCTTTTTTTCCCCGTTTGTTTTAGAATCCCAACAAGATGTGTTATTAATGGACCCTGAGTAGAGCAAGTTATTTGTTATGGTAACTTTTTGACCTATTTAATAAGTACTTAAAGGAGTGTAGTGCAGTTTTTATTGTAGTCTGCTGTGTACAGTTATGAAGTGTGGTACATAATAAAATAAAAGCAATAATGTGGATATTTCAGAGGGATCCATCAGAGCAGACCTGCAGCAACATATTTCATCTGGTTTGTCTGGCTATGAAGCCTTGCAAGTTATAGCTGAAATAACTAGGAACAATATTGTGGTTATGACTTGCAATTGTTTACCATTGTAAACAGCAGAGTTATTATGTGTTTACCCTTTTCAGTGCTCAGAACCATTTTTTAAATAAGTTCATTAACACCTGCATACATTTAGCTGTGAAAAATGGCATGTCTTTTCTATGCTCATACCTTAAAAATATTTAAGTCAACAGCAACAGTAAAATGCATCTAATTTAAAGCATAGTTTTATTAAGGCATGATTTGGAAAAGCAGAATTATTATAAAAGACTAACAGTTGCACAGCTAATGCAAAAACAAACAAAAGATCCTTTCTATGACAGTTTGGAAGCTAAATTGGGAAGGGCCACGGCAGACCTGGACAACAAAGCTGCTTTATGAATTTCTGAGACAGACTTATGAGAATGTTGCCTTATTTTGTTTTGTGTGTTTTTTTAATACGATGCAGGGGAGTAGTTACCTGTTACATTTAGGTAGGCGGGATTTTGTTCTTCGTTTTTCAGTTTATTTTGCTTTACTTCTTTGTATAAAATTTTTTCCCCAAATAAGGTAATTGTGAAAATGAAAAAAGTGGTCACATAAAATCTTTCTCTAAATGCTCCTAGAAGTCAGCAACAGTTTTCACTATGACAGGGACTGTAAGTTTTGGGTTGCTGCTTGTGAATTTTTACAAAAGAATTTTTCATTTTCTTAATATTTTTGTGGCTACAAGTTTTGTAACATCCTGAGTTCAAGAGAAAAAACAACTGATTGGACCTCCAGGAAGTGCCTTGATGATAATCAGCCTTGTGTGCAAGACAGAAAGGCTGATAGTCAGAAATTGCTCTTTAAACTAAGACAGACTGTCAGTCTTTAGAAATGGTGGGGAATGGCCTATTTATGTAATCAGATACTAAAGCTGGGAAGAAGCTGTCAGGCACATTCTTGTTGTGTAAGCAGCAGGCAAACTGTGCTTTATCTGACAGACAGTGTGTAAATCTGTCCATGCAAAAATCCAAATGTTTAGTTTGCTTCTAGTCACTGTAATAATCTGCTTATTTTCTCTTGCTAGAGCGATGACATCATTTAGCAGAATGCACCACAGACAGGAGTCATAGATAAGGCTCTGTTACTGTCAGTCATTCACTTCTTGATTGGCAAGGAGATAAATAGGAATTTACTAGAGGTTTGCTTCCAGCTAAAAGAGCAGACAACACCCTGGGATAAGTATGTGAAGAGCAAGCATGTTTAGTACCCTCAACCTTACAGCTTGGAAAAAGGCCTAGAAATAAGAGTCCTTCAAAATCCGATGTTAAAATTTGGTACTTTATTATCAATAGCTAAGCAGGCTTCCTGAGCAGAGAAATAATCAGATTAATTGATAAAGACAGTTACAGAGGGTGAAAAAAATCCTGTTCTGAGTGCTTGTATTAGTTTCAGTGTCACCAAGTCTGAGAAAGATTTGTCTCTTTCAGAAATTTTAAGGGACAGGTAATGGTTTATCACCAGTAAAGCACTGTCATTTGCCTGATTGTTCTGCAGACCAGACCTGACATGGGAAAATATCCTGCTTAGATCAAGTAAGATCATCTACTCAGATCAAGTATGGTGATCTCTACAGTATTTATGTCATAGAAATTATTATTCAAGAGGGGTTTCTGAATTATTTTGTAGCAAGTAATAGGCAGTCTATAATCTAAATTTACCTAATGCTTTTTTGTTGTTAGTAGAGGCATATTTTGGTATGGACAGACTGAAAAGAAAATGTAGAAATAATACTACACTGTAATAAGGAAGATAGTCTAATCCTTTTTAATGGCATGTAATCTCCTAAATCTTCTGATTTCATTTAATTTTAAAGGGTAATAAAATATGATTGAAATACATCTGAAATGTAGTTTAATAAAGGTAATCTGCTGTACTGAAAATCTACTGTTTTGTCAATCTGAAGATTTAGTATGAAACTGTGCGCAATGGAAATGCTTACTTACATCTCAAACTTCAGAGTTCTTGTGATTTTTGTGTCACATATTTTTACTTTTTTTTTAAAATTGGGAGTACCCATTATTTAAAAAATAGTAATGAACCTTCCTTAGAATTCATGGGAAGGATCTTAAGAAAATTAATCTGCAGGTCATAAGGAGGTAAGGCATAACAGAAACATGACTGATTAGGAGAATGTACCTGGCAGAAGAATACATTTCTGTACATAAAGTCAATTGTTCATGTTCCTATTGTTTCCAAAATGATGGAGACCATAAATGAACAGCTGTTAAAATCATAATGATTTGTGCAACAATGCTCTCATCCTCGTGTGTTTATATTTAGAAGGAGAACTGCATTTTGAAATAGTAAATTGGCTTAGGAATCACAACCTTGAATAATACAATCTTAATTAAAAATACGTGCATATCTTGGTAATGTTAGGAACCTCCTCTGTTTAAAAATAGAGCGAGAACAACAATTAAGCACTTTCCATGTGTTAATTTTTGTTTAATTTAAAGAGTTAACCTTCTGAGAAGAAAGCTTCTGCTGGCACATTAGTGATAAGCATTACATTAAAATAATGATAAATACTATATAATACTCCCAAATAGATGTTTTTCCTGTTGAATCCTGGGATGCTTTCTGCAGACATCTCCGTATATTTTTAATGAGATTGTACATCAGTTTGTGTGTTGTAGTTTAGACATATTGGCTTTAATTATTTTTGAATGTGCAGTTTTTACGGTAGCAGAATATATGTGATTTAAGACTCACCACAGTGCTCTGAGTATCACTTGGCATTTTAGCAAAATGTGTGATATTAAAAAGACCGTGAATTTTAGTTGGATTTTCATTGTTTTCTCAGACATATAATATTCCTCTTTGCTCTCAATTCTCCTATTCCACATGTGCAACATTTTTGCATGTTATATTAAAACAATTATATCAGTCTCATATCTCTCGCTGTATTGTGGTTCCACTATTATCACAAATAGTATTAAGTCAATCTAACAGTGTTTTCTGCCAACTGAATGCTATGGTATTTTGCCTAAATCACAAGGAAATAAAAAAAGAGCCTTGCAAAACTGTTGCTCAAAGAGGTCTTGATTGATTGACCAATGCTTAAACTGAAAATTTTGTATAAGTACTGTAAAATCTTTTCAGGTCAGTATCAGTCTTCCCCTTGCTAGAAGTATAAGGCATATATTTTAGTTGAGTTGAAGCATCTTCCAGTAATTTTGGCAAACTGTTGTGAATATTATGCCAGTGGACAAAACCATGAAAATGATAGTGACTGAAACAGCTCATGTAAAATGAAAATGAACAGTTGAGTATACCAGCTGAGATACAATAAGCAAACTGATGAAAAGTAAATGAGAATTTAGGCACTCAGTTTTTAATAAACCAGTAATTTGTTAACAATATAAGCTTGATGTACTTTATCTTAGTCCTTTTGACAAGACTTGTTTCGTGGTAGCTGCAGCATCATCGTAGAGCCTGATCTAATGCTTAGAGAACTCAGTATAATCTCATTGACTTCAATACAAGTTGAATTGGACTAATAATGAGAAATCGCATTATAATAATATTAGGTTTAGGAAAAAAATACTGCTTATAGCTGATTTGAGTCAAACTGAGTTTGTCTGATATTTTACTGATGTCAGTAAAATCATACCATAAGTTGGTATTGCTCTGCTGTGACAACTGTGGACTCTTATTCTGAGAAGCTATTAAAATCAAAACCAACAGTCATTCGCATATGAGACTGTACAGATATTTGTCTAAAACAAATACCGAAATAAGTAACTTTGGAAAAACCGATTTGTAGTGTGTCAACTGCAGAGATGAAATAGAAGTCATGTTGCCATTTGTATTATTATTATTATTGTTATTTTTTTATCAAGTTTGTGATTTTCAGCATACAGTCTTATTTTTCCTTTAAGGGATTTTAGTTTTGTTTTTTTTTTGATTTTTTTATGAATGACATTTTTATTTATTTTATATGATTTCATTTAAATGTAAATTTAAAAAAAATAAAAATAATGGGTTGGTTTTTTTTTTTTTTGTTTTTTTTTTTTTTTAAGAAAATAACCACTAATTGAATAAAAACCGATTTAGGAAAAATTCTGAGTTTTCAAAATTTTTTTCTGTAAAATGCTTGTTTGAGCAGTTTGATTTGAAATATAAAAAAATAGCTTATTCTAGCTCTGAGGAAATTCTGTCTTATTTCTGTTCAGTTTAAAGAGGATATATACTAACCACACATCCATATCAAAATAATTTTTATTAGTTGTGCTAGCAATGGTATTATTATTTTAAATTTTTTTTAGAATAAACCCTTAAAGTGCAGTTGTCAGAATGAAAGTGGTGATTTGTCTGTTCTTTAGCATTGTAGCACAGGGTTACACAGGAACTGGCTCTTAATCAGACCTAGACCATGCTAGTAAGGTTTAGGAACAAACAGGGAAATCTGGGCTTCTCTCAAGCAGGTGAACTTTTTGCATTGGTAGCTGAACTCGGGTTAAATTAACCACCAGATACAAGCTATCACTGGCATGTGGATTTGAATAAGTGTGATATTTTAAGTAGTCTGCAGTATGGTAGCATATGTTAAATGTAATTAAGAAGTAGCTAAACTGCAAATACATAAACTTCCCAATATGCGTTTGGTTAAAATTAAAAGGAACCTTCTTTTCAGGCTGGTGGAGCAGTGTTAAAGCCTCACTCTCAGTCACATTCCCAGCAGCCACATGTCCAGTGGGCCACTTAATCTGCTCACTGTGGCTTCAACACTCCCCAAGATGCTCCCAAAAGACTGGAGATCCAGGCCATCAAATCCAAACATATCTGGAGTTGGAGGGGTTCTGATACCTAAAGCCCATTGTATTCCTTTGTTCCCATGATACCCCAATGAAACCCTGGCTTGAAGGAGCAAAACAGTTCTTGCCCTGCATGTGCTGAAATCTGATTTTCTCACCCTGCTGTCCTTCTGAGGTGTATCTGTCTGATACTGGATGAGCTCTGCAGTTCACAGAACCAAGGCTTGATTCTCACCCTTTCCCTTTGTAAAACCTAAGGTCTGCCCTGATTTTCAGCTTCATAAAAACATTGTACTCTCATCATATCCAACTACAAAAAAAAAAAAAAACAGCTATCTTTCAGTATGTGAAGTCTTCATGGGAATTTTCAAAGGCTGTTTCAGGTGTAAATGTAAACTGAAAACACAAAAAACAACCCCCCGAAAATCCCTTCCCTTTCTTCTTGATGATGTTGCTGAATTTAATGTGCTTGACACCAGACGTTTTTAGAAATGTATGGCATGGTGTAGTTTCTCAGATACCATACCACTTTGCTGTTTTACAAGCTACAGCATGTCACAGATTAAAGCTTTGTTGGATGCAACAAAGCTGGCAATAAATAAACCTCTCTGATGTCACTGTGACCTAAATTAAACTCATTGTGTTTCCTTGGTTTTGTTTGCAACAGAGTAGTTTTCATCACTTTTGAAAGACCTCTAGAGTTTTAAAAATATATACTTTTAATAAAGATTTTAATTAAATTGGAAATTAATTGTGGATCAGAGTAAGAATCAGCGTCTGCTGGTTTCTAGCCATTATGTGCTGGGGTGTTTTTTGGATAGAAGGATAGAATGCAAAGGATAGAAGACTTTAATGTGGTAGAAAAATAAGAAATGTGAGAACTGCCAAAGTACCCAATTACAAATGCACAAAGAGCACTGATCTTCTTCTGCACTTAATGAATATACAGAGATGCAACTTATTTTTGTTTTAAAGTTATATACACATGAATGTAGGAGTAGTCAGAACCCTGAAAGAAAGAAAATTATTTTGTCTACTCATGTGTGGTAGAGTTTTGGGGATTCTTTGGAAATACTTTATTTGATTAATTTTCAATCTAGTTTGACTTAGGCCTGGTTGGATGTCCATCCTGAAGAGAAAACTTCCATGAGAAAACTGGTCAAGGCTTACATTCTTCATTTCTTGTACACTCCATTTGAACAGCATCTCCTACAAATACACATTAGAATAACGGGTCAGCTCTTACTGAGTGGGTGCGCTGTCAGAGAGGGGACAATAAGATCTAGCTAAAAGTTTATGTCTATCATGGTTTTTAACCATCCTCAAGTCTGTCAGTTGATTGTATTGGCTGTTGGGTTTTATTTATTCTAATGACACAAGTCACTGTTGATGTTGCTTTTCTGATGTAAGGTTGCTGGTTTTACAGTAGAGACCTGGCATACATCCAAAATAACATCCTCACCCCCAAAAAAATCCAACCCTAATTGACAGCAAATATTAAAACCATTCTTACAGTGTAGGAACTGTTTTATCTTTGAGAAACAAGTAAAAACATTCAAGGTCACAATAGTTTTGAGTTTGAATATACTTCTTTATATGTATTTTTATTCTCTTTACAAAAGATACTGAGGTAAATTTCTGATATCTTAGAAGGCAGGTAATGGTTCTAATAAAGTTAAAATAAAAATTTATTTCTAAAGACATGTTTTAGTTTAGTGTTAGTTTTTAGTTTTAGTTTTAATCTTTGGAGATGTCCTGAGGATGTAACATGAGGAACAAATACGGTATCAGAAGGTAGTTGCATCTCTTTCCTTAAAATTGTGAAAACCTTTGATAGCAGAGCCTATTTTTATGATCATGAAGATCCTCGTGATTTGAATCTGATGTACTAAACTCCAGTGCAGTGTATATTGCCCTTAAAAATTAAAGACCATATTTATATCCATATTTACAAACATATGGATGAGTCCTATGCCGTGTAATTCACAGACTGACTTATAGTTCTAGTTTTCTCTTCTGTTCTTCATCTCCCTGAATGCCGTGAGCTGCTTGTGCTTATGTGAAATACTCTTAGAGCATTTGGTCAAGTGATTTATCTCCTTATACAGAATTCAAAATCTTCCAGAATTTCTTCCCCCCCAGAATCAAATCTAATTCCAGAGGTTTTCCAGTATCCAGATAAATAGATCCAGAACAGTTTTAGGGTAGACGAAGCTTTTCTTGATTAAAAATATTGTCACATGTACTGCAGTAACAACTGAGAAATTTATGGTGGAGAACAACTGATAAAGGTAATGGAACTGCAAAAATGTGCCATTTTATAACATCATTCAATTAGATTGTGTTAATCCAGAGTTTCTGTTCTATCACTGTGTTCTAGCATCCTCTAGGTAAAGGAAAAAAAAAGTGTGTTCAAATGAATCTGTAAGTTTTATTGGTATAAAAGCTTTTGAATCACTACTATTATATACAGATGTTCAGTTTTTTCCTACATTATATATTTGTCCTAGTAAAAACTCACACAGTAGTGTTAATGAAACATACCTTTATGTGCATTAAACAGTAGGCTGTGACACTATTTTAAGTGATTCTATGTTATAAAAAGCTCTGCAGCAAGATTAGTGTTACAAAATTGACAGAATACTATAACACTGTGGAAGATGATAAATTTTAAACTTTCCATTATGCCTTAATGAATACAATGGGAATCATGAGGCTGTGTCTGGTGGTTGCATCATGTCCTTCAGCTGGCTCACACTGCTGTTTTCCTCACTGAGAGTAACCTTTAGTCCTACATCATTTATCCTAGATAATGTTAAAAATGTTTTTAATTTGGAAGATACAAATCTAGAGTATGGTTCTATTCTGAAAAGCAATGATGTAGAAATAGTAGCTGCCACCTCAACAGAAACTGACCCTCTTCAGAAGTGTAAATGCTTGAGAAAGTAACAAGACTAAATTTTCACTACATTTCACCTCAAAGTGTACTGCAGAGTCAGAAGAGAGACTGAAGAATCAGATCTGTGCTGTTCTGGTGTGTATAGCACCCGTGGAATTATTAACCCACCTGTAGCTACAGACCTACATTTTCCCTTGCTCTGCTGCTGTATTGAACGCACGGGGCCAATTTTGTCACTCCTGTGACATGAGGCATTCGGCCCAGTGTGTTAGGATGGGTAAATTTGAAATTGGTGATATTTCAAAGCTGAAGCAAAGGTCAGAAATTGATGCACGTAACCTATTGCTGATGCACAAGTCAGAACAATCTTCTCTTAAGACTCAGACTTGAGGTGATGGCAGTTTTGAAAACACTTTTTTTCCCTCACAGCTGAAGAAATGTTGAGTGCTGTCCAGAATGTGATGTAGTCAAGTTTTTAGACCCATCCAAACAACTGGGTTGAATTTGTTGATTTTTTTTTTTTTCCACAAATGTGATACATCATCTCACACATTGCTCAGTTTTCCAAGGTGCCTTTGTTTTTAAGGCATCACTATGTAATTCTTTCATGAAAGTATTCCTTCCTGAAGAAAACTGCATGTTTCAAACTGTCCTTTGCTAGGCACTTACTGGCACCCATTTCTTTTCTTTTTTTAAAGGCTTAACCAGAACAGTTTAGTGGTGAAATTGCTTTTTAAAATTTATACACATATTTTGACAGCAGGTTGTGAGCCACCAGAATGAAGCCAGATAAATGCTGCAAACTTCAAGAACTTCAAGAAATGTATTCACTTGTTGGATTTTCAGTTTTCATTTAAGGTCATAATCCAGTTCAGTAACCTGCAGAAATGGTACACACTTCAGTGTTGCTTTTGACATGTTGCACAGCTTTTCATCCCACTGCTATACCAGTCTGCTCAAGTACTTGCAAGACTGTTGTGGGTAAGAATATTTTCTTTCTCTACATATCATTTAGGCAGCTTGTATTTCTAGTAGGTGCTTATTAGAAAGATGTGAGGTAATCAGTACAGTTTTATCATCAATGCCTTCTGCATAGACTTTGTACAATAATATTTGAATTAATTTCTTGTCTGGATTCACTTCTGAAAAATCACTAGAAATTTTAAATTCCTTCCCTCCCCTTTCAAATTCCCTTCCCTGCCTCTCTGCTCCAATGTCTTTAAAATAGTCAAGTTCTGTAAATCCAGTTTCCATCAGATTTCAGGGCTGAAGATCTATGTTGTTTCCAATCCAGAAATTCTGAAACGTAATTGTACTCGGTTCTTGTGTAACCATACCTAGAAAATTTGGCTTGTGAAGAGGAAAGAGCACATATGCTTCCTATATGCTAATTTTATCCCTACAGTGTATTTTTGAGGGAAATTTTATTTTTCTTACACTTCAAGATACCCTTGTTTGGTTGACTGTTAATTTGTGAGTATGAACATTTTGGGGTCAGATTAAGCATAGAGAGTTGCATTTGTGCATACGGCGTTTTAAATAGCAGCAAGGAAGGTGGCAAAAATGAGCACTGAGAGGAGAAAATCATAACTGAGCACAGGATCAGGAAACTGTAAGTGAAGGCAGAGAGAGCAGGTAGGCAGGCACAGAAAAGCATGTTTTCATGCTTTCAAATGTTTTCAGCTAGAAAGCGGAGTTTCACATGGCATATATTAGTATTCTTGTGCCATCAGCAACTTCTGTTGCAATCTAGCAGTCTCCATTTCCTCCTTTGGCTCGTCCAAAGGACAGCTGTTGTGATATTATGAAAAGTAGCAGAAATTTGGGCCCCATTGATGGATCATATGAAAGTGTAATTTTCAAATTTTGGAATTAATTTTTTTACTTCTGGTTGCTTCCTGTGTAAGGAAACATGGGATTTAACAATTAAACTGGAGCTTGTGTGCGTAAGTTACTATCCAGAAGGGGGAAAAAATCAGAGAACTTTGTGTGTGAAGTTTTTTAAAGGGTGAAAGATTTCTCTACCAAATGATGCTTGTAGAGCAGGGCCATCCTGTGTGTTGAATGAACTAGGAACATTGTGGGAAAAAATTCCTTGTAAAACTCTAGGCAGATACTTTAATTTATATTCCTTGTAAACCAGACTCTGGTGCTGATGCTACCAACCAATTTGTGAGAATTGGCAATATTGCAACCTTCTCTTTGAGAAAAATTCTTTTAAGTGCTTTTCCTGAGGGTGGGTGCAAACCATCAGGAAAAGTAGCAGTATTGGGTATTCTTTGCTTTCTCTGAAGACACTAAGAAAAAAAATAATGCCTGATGAATTTAAAAATTGTTTATTTACAAAAATATGTAGATTGAAGTCCCTAAGCAGCTCTACTGTCTTAAACTGAGACAGATAGAAATCACTATCATCTCTGAAGCATCTTTTGATCTTTTTCTATCCTTCTCCGTTACAGAAGAAAAATTAAAAACAAAAGCAAAAAAAAAACTGGGGGTGGAAAGCAGTACAAAGACATCTTAAGAAAGGTCAGAAACCCTATTTAGACTGCTACCAAAGGCACACACAGGGTTTAGGTAGAGATGGAGCTGCACCTTTAATTCTGATTTTTCTGGCTTTTGTCACTTCAAAGACAGACTCTCAGTGTTATTTTAACATTTTTATAGTGTGTGAATAATAGAGTACACATTGAGGTTCAATAGATGCAATGCTGTTAAATGTACGTCTTGGTGGATTTAAAAATGAGGGATTTATTTTACATTCATAAAGTTGTAATACAGTCTGAAGAAACTATTTGTTAAAAGATAGCATCTACTTAACCTGCTTATTTATTTCTTGTAGTAGAAGGTTAGATCCACAATAAATACACGAGGAAATAAGTAGATAGGGGAATTTATCTTAGAAATAAGATCCCTGTCATGCTTTTGAAATGTGAAATGCATGAAGACCTGTCAGGGAGATATACGGACATGATATTTTTTTACTGTGCATTTGGAAGTATTTAGCTATATTTGTCATTCGCTAGTGCCACTAAGCAGTGATCAAGTGATATAGTAATTTGAAAGTCTGTTTTCAATTCAGCGTATATATATATATATTATTTTTTTTTACCTTTGGGATCTAGCAGAATTGTACACAAGTCTTCTTTTACTCTGTGCTTGTGAAAATAGTTTTTTGGGGGAAAATTTGCATTTGTTTAAATAGGTTGCTTGACATAGATAAT
>NW_024500239.1:8730683-8815683 GCF_017590055.1 Onychostruthus taczanowskii | reverse complement strand
TAGCCTCGCTACGTGGCAGAGGTTTATCAGCTCTTTTGTCATCCCATTCTGGTGGTAGGATTCAAGCTGCCTTGGAAACTTCGGAATTGCTTTTTTCCTGGTATCACAGGGCCCAGGGCCTCACTTGGGACATCTTGGGTGAGGAGCTGGGGTTCCTCAGAGACCTCATTGAGGGCAGCTGGTCCCTGGGAAAGCTCCGACTCACGAGATGCTCTCTTGCTTATGTGGACAGTATCCAAAGTTCACTGTGTCTTTCCAGAAGGTCTGTGTATTCTTGTGCCTAGCTGTGTGAGAATAAATAGCATGGAGGTTTCCATCCTTCTGTCTCCACAGGAGGACTTGGTAATTTGACACCGGACCTCTTAACCCAGCCATCTTTTGTAGGAACTGGATTTCCTTCCCCATCTGGAAGAATTGGAAGGAGATTGTTAGTTTCAATGAATTCAGCATCATTGCCCCACCAGCCCCCTTGCTGCTGTGTTACTGTGGAAGGAGAAAATTTGGCTCCAAATGACTAGTGGGATTCTTTAATAAAAAATTTTAAAATTTCAGTCTTATCTCAAGATTTTGAGACTGTACCTGAGGTTGGGGTTACTGCTTCTTAATGACATTCCATGTGGCCTTTATGGACTGGGATTTCTGTGCATGTTAGTACATACTGAGTAAAAATATTGCTGTGAAATGATAAACTGTATGTATAGGCAACAGGGCAAAATCCTAGCTTCTGTTAAAAAAAAAGGGCTAAAAAGAGGGTATTTATACACTTTTAATGAGTATTGAACTTGCCAAAATCCCTCAAATTGGTCCAGAGGTTTGGAATGAAGAATTATGATTTAAAGACGAACAATGTGAGTTCTGCTGCAATTTCAGCAGCAATCCCCAGACCTGTTTTCTTTATGCCATGAAAACTTTAGAAACATAAACAGTGCTGAATTGCCACTGGTACTGAATAACTTGGCTTTTATTGTTGCCTACACTCTTCTTGTGTTCAAGAAAATAATTTAATACTCATTACTAAATAGAAGGTAACTAAAGATGACTGTGACCTAGTCTGTTGAAAATTTCTCAGTACCTTTAATTTGTTAGTAAATTAAATGTATTTTATTTAAGCAGAATCATATATACAGTATATTAACTTTTTTTTTTCCAGGCAATCTTTACTCAGCACAGAAAGGCCAGATGTATGGGAATTGTAAAAAATCAGGATATGCATAAAAACTGTTCAAGTGCATAAAGCAGCCCCATCTGGAAGACATCTAACAGAAATGAAGTTGTACAAAACCATTCCATTGATAATAAAGCTAATTTTTATGGGTCTGACAAGTATGTAATTATGTTCAGTGGTGCTTTTCAGATTTTATCACAGTCAATAAACCGCAGTGGTAATTTCATTCCCATTTGACATATTTACATGGAAACATTTGATTGGAGGAATTAGTAACCCTGAAAGCCTTGATAGATATGTTTTAATGATCTGTGACCTCCGCAGTCCCTCATCTGTTTATTGTTGCAACAGGCGAGAAGTCGTTCCTCTGTGACCTTTGTGGCTTTGCCGGCGGGACACGTCATGCCCTCACCAAGCACCGGCGGCAGCACACAGGTCAGTAAAGCTGTCTTTGCTCTTCGCTGTGTTTTCCCCAGCAAGGGAGTCCCTCTGCACTGGGGAGTAACGCAAGTCAAACAGCACGTTGCAGCACAAATAAGACATTGGCTCATTGTTTGCTTTGCTTTTGCTCGTTTTTGTGAAATCGCTGTACCCACGGTCTGCATCAAATCTGTTAGCTGGGAGTTTGAATAATTCTTTGGGGGTGAGTGCGCGGTATTTATGGTGCGTTTGGGTTTTTATGGGTTTTTTTTCTTCCTGAAAGAAGGAAGTAGAGTTGTGAAGACTGGCTTTCTTCTTTCAATGAGTACTAAGTCTACTAATTTTTTTTCCAAGGCCCAAATAGATTACCTACTGTGAAGATTTTGCAAGAGACTGCTAGAATGTCCCTGGATGAAAATTAGAGACTACATATAAATTAATCCATTTTTTTGGACTGAAGTGTAGTTGAAAGCTAGTGTTGTTTCAGTTGCCCTTTTGTAATTTTAAAATAGTTTGTAATTAATAGGTGCAACTTTAAGAGTTACCACATGGCTGGCATGTAAAGCAAGATTTCTCTCCCAGAATTAGTAAAGCTTTCCTACCACATGGTTATAAAATTTTAATATCAGACAAAATTAAATTGGTTCTTAGTTCCAGAAGACCAGAAAAAGTGTAAGTATTAAACATTTATTAATACATTCTACCTTAATTGTGCTTTTTAGTAGTTCCTTGTGTTTGATTATTTGAATAGATTTTGTTCAAACAGACGTAGAAGTGTTGCTGTTTAAGACACTGTAGTTTTTTGTTTTACTGACTATCATGAGGATAATGTAATATCATCAGGAATTGCAGTGTGAGTTAAGTGACCATTGTCTAATGTACAGTGGAAAGAAATGGCTAACAAATGAGAAGCTGTAGTTGTTACATCATGAATTTTCCATGGATTTTGTAAAGGAATCACAGTGGGAGATTTTATTATGTTCCTGTATAAACTAATCTTCATTCAGACATATACCATCTAAATGTGTAATTTCCTGGAGAGCAGCTACTCTCTTTCTTGAGAGCCTGAAGCAATTCTTCCCACCCTGTTTTTAGTTTATTTAAAGCAACCATATTTGGAGGGGATTTTGATGCTTTCAGAAAGGTAGGATTTTCAGTACTAGTCAATATCTTGAAACAGATAAGCTCTAAAAAATATATGTGTATTCAAGGCCAAAATTTGCTTGCAAGTCTCATTAGTAATCCTCCTTTCATATTTTTTTTTTCTAATAACCAGGAACATAAATTTGTGTACTGCCAAAGTCAGTTCCCATTCACTGCAGGAAGTTTGTATTTTTCAAGTGACCAATAAAAGTAATTTAGTAAACATAATAAGTTATCTTATTGTTACACTCTGAATGATAGCATGAGCAGTTACAACTACTGGAATAGAAGCTGTATGCTTCAGTTATAATTAAAGTTTCCATTTTTCTGGAGCTTTGAAGAATTTTCACATGTTGGCACAAGTTTAACAAATGTGGGCTAAGAAATTGATTAATTAATTAATTCTTTAGCAAAAATAAATCATTGTTATCAAGAGGATAGGAAATACCTTTTGTTTTTGATTGCCCTGCCATGTGAGCACATTGGGATCTTGCATACATCTAGGACTCATAGTCAGTGTAGCCACACAAATGGTAAACAGTTCTTTCAGGATGGGGATATAGAAGAAATGCAAATTCTTGTATTTACCCATGTTGTCTGTACCTATGATGTGAGTGCAGATCTAGTTTCTCTGAAATGTAAGCCTTTATCATCAAATATATATATATATATATATAGTATCATTAGGCCACCAGCCAAGAGGAAATCTATTTTATTTCCTGATTTATGTGCAAAATTAGGCTGAAAATATGGTGTACTCCTGGTGAAAAGCTGTCAAGATTTTTGAAGGCATTTTTGCCCTTCTTTTGCCAGTGTGGTAGAGGCTTCTTGTGCTATGATCACAGGGATTTACAGGTTATAGATCATGAAGCTTGCATCTAGCAAGCATAACTTTATATTTTATGTCAGGACTGGAGGCTCGTTATTACTTTGCTATTAACTTTATACTATATAGGACAGTATCTCAGAGACAGAGGGATCTATCTTTTTGGCATTTATCTGCCTCTGTGGCACAAACAATCAGAGATGATTCTTTAGCAGAAAAATTATCTGTACCTTCTATTTGTTTCAAGGAGAATGACACAATCCACCTTTGCTAGCATTGTTGCACTTACATGGGTTCCATTGTGTTTTCATCCAGTGCTCAACTTTATCTCAGTCATTAGCTGCTTGCACTCCTCCTTGTACTTTTTACTTTTTTTTCCTCTGTCTCCTGTTGGCACAATTTTCCCAAAGCATAATGCCAAAGCCAATTACAATCAGGTTGGAAAGGGGTAGATATCAAAAATATTCTAAATGGCTTAAATAATTCCCTACTGTAATACAAGCTGTCAAGGGGGCTGACACAGAACATCTTCCAATCCAAAATTTACTTCTATCACCTGTCAGAGGCCCACAATTCAAGGGCAAATGAACAAATCCTCACATGTAGTTAAGGAGCCCTAACCAACTTAACAAGTCTCCTCTCGTCCCAGCCTCAAGGCCTCAGATGTCCTGACAGCCCAGAGAAATGTTCAGCTGCTGGTAGAGATTTGACACAAGGGAAGACTGGCTGTAGGACCAGCCACTTAGACTTTTGATACTCTTTATTCTGGTATTTCTTACTCTGTTCTTCTTTTTTTAGATGAGAGTCTTTCTTTGTACCTGGAGAAATGCCTTTATCTTGTGAAAGATGCATTTTTTCTTTGGAAATATTACAGGCAACATAACTTGGTGTGAAAAGAGCTGACCCTTGGTCACTCTTACAGCAAACTACACAGACTGCTTTGGTAAACAGGAGTTATCCCTTGAAGACATGTTTTTTGTTTTGAATGAAAGAAGCACGGAAACGTTCAACTGAAAGGAACAGCCATTAGTTTTAAGACTTGAAAAACTTTAGTACTTAACATATTTGCAAACATGATGCATGTGCATAAAGATTTCCTTGATATAGGCCATCTCAACTGTAAAGTAGGAACAAATAATTTGACCTATTAAGAGAATCCTGGTGTGTTACCAGTAGATGTTTTTATTCTGTTTTAAATACATTGTCTCTGTAATGTTGACCTGGTCCTGTGAGAAGCATACATTTTGGACGGAGAATAAGTTACGTTGTTGGCTGATTTTGCCTGGGATGATGTTCCAACATTATTTTATGACCTGAGTACGCGTTCTTCCAGTTGCATTCTCAAGAATCTGTCTCTGGTATTCTGAAAGTCTTTCACTGATGATGTAAATATCCATGGCGTAAACTTCTGTTTTGTGAATTGAAGCAATGGCTTAAGGTGTGGTCCAGAGTTTTGCCAGAATTATATCACACTGAAAGGAATACTTCCGTCTCTGTCTGCCAAATGCTTTACAATAGGCACTTGTGGCTGCCTAGGCTGTGATAAACTGTCTTAGGACACTTGGACCGCTCGCAGTATCGGCTGGTGCTGTGCGGTAAATAAGGGATAGTTTGCACTGCTGCAGGAACATAGATGCTGTAGTTCTGGTGTCTCAACAAGGCTGAGAGGAAAAGGTTTTGTGTTTTGAGTCATCCTGAAGCAAGTTTTTTTGATTCTTATTTTGTTCCAGTAAGAAAACTTTCCTGAAGAGAGTTTTTTGCTGGATTTAGAGTAAGTTGAATTACACAAAGAATTGAATGATTACCTGAATTTTGTAACATAAAAGTGTAAATAACCTATAAATCAGCCACCAAAAATTAACACACACACACATACAAGAAGCATATAATATCAGATAATTTAAATATTTTGCCTTAATCATAATCAACTAGGAGGAAAAACCAAGCAAGGGTAATTATTTCTGGCTTGAAATGAAAACACAGAAACAATTCATAATTTTAAAATGTTTTTTCTTTATGTTCTTGCTCTTATTGTTCTGCTCACCTCCTTTGTCTGCCCATTCTTCTACATGTTTCCCAGTAAACTTTCATGTTGTGCAGCAGTAGCTGACTCGGTCCCACAGTGCTGATTCGTCACAGCCTGTGTTCTCTTGCATGAAATCCCTATTTTAATGTTGGTTAGTACTCTGCAAATTGCAAAAACCCCATCCTCATCTTCTACACATCAACAGTCAGCATTTGCTTTCCATGTGTTGGTTATGGTGAGATCTTCCCAGGGTTGGTAGAAGTACATCACAGTAGTAAAGTGTTAGTGGGTAAGTACGCTTACTGAGCACTCCTTTGGCAGTCACCATGAACCTGGGGACTGCTTAAGGAGATCGAGTCTTTGTTCAAATATTTTCATGCATTTTTGAAGATGGTAGCTTATATTGTACAGAGCACTGTTTGTATGATTGCTTCTGCTCACTCATCTCAAGACATTTATAGGTCAATGTAATAAAGAAAGAAAATTTAATAATATATGTGTTTTTATCCAGATGAGTGACTCACTTTGTGTTTCTATTTCTCATGTGAACTGCTCTTTGACTTTAATGTGTAGTTACATTACTCGGCATTGAATTTATATGTATAATGTAGCTTCTCCCCTTCAACTTCCCCACCACAGCTTAAAAGAATTATAATGTTGAATACCACAGGAAATGCAGCACAGTAAGAAGACTTACTTCTCTTTTCAGCAAGAGATGAAATTTGAAGAGCATCTTTGTTGTTTTCCTTTTTCTATTTACACCATTTACAGCAGATTGGCAAACTGATTATAGCAGACCTTTGACTAGCAAAGACACCAAAAACCTGGGCTTTTAAAACTTTCTCCCTACCTTAGAGAAATTTACAATTTCTCTAAGAGAAAGAGAAAGCAAGTAGCTTTCTGTAAGTAGCAAGAGAAAAAGAGAAAACTGGAGTTACTGGTTAGCAGCAGCTTTTATATACTAGTGTTCTGTATGAAGTGGTCCTTTTGTCATTTTCTTCCCCAATTTTTGATTGTTGAAACACAAATTTTCCATGTCAGGTGACTTAATCAACAGATGCACTTCAGAAGTTGGTTGCAGTGTTGTCAAAAAATGCAAAGCCATTTCCTTTGTAATCCCGTGGTCAGGAAATGTAGCTTTTTGAAAGTGCTTGTGTTAAAAACAAAGTAAACCCCCACAGAGTGGGTCCTTGATCTTGGAATGTGTGTCCTTTTTTGTTCCTCCTTAGAGCTTGTTGACCATTGAATCATTTTGGCTTGTTATTGACAAAGGTAGAGATGGTGAGAAAGATTAGTCTTCTGTAGTGGTAATGGGTGAGGGGTGATTTTATTTTTTTTACCTTTATTGGTCTTTAAATAGAATAGACTTTGTCCTCATGGTTATGGATACACCATTTAAAGTTATTATATACTATTGTTTTCAAAAATACTGTCGATACTGATATTTTTATTCGTGTCATTTTAATTTTGTATGAATTAGAACCTTGACAGGGGGTGAACAAGAGTCCTCTTGGAATTTTTAATGGCAGTCCATATTAAAAGAATTATGTTTATTGCCTGAAATGTCTGGGGGCAAGAAGGGTGGAGGGAAAACTGGGACACAAAGACCGATTCGAAGCATCCTGACCCATAGATAGGGAAGACAAAAAATTCTTAAATCAGTGGGTCTGTGGAAAGCTTTAATAAATAAACAAATAAATAAAAGTACTCCTGCAGCTAATATGCTCTTCAATATCACCCAACCCAAAGAAATATGTAGTTGTCTTTGAGGTTTTTTTCAACTGTACTAATTAACCTGGTGGATTTTCCATAAAAATATTGTTTCTTATGTACAGCTGCTAAGAATTACAGGCTGTGCTAGGCTGTCTTTTTTCCTCCCCATTTAGTTGGCTTTTGTTGTGTGGTTCTGCTGTGATGTATTTTCTGTCAGGTGAGATTTACACATAGTCTACTTGACAGGAGCAGTTAGCTACAAGGATTTCCTAAGGAGAAACTTCCTGGAGCAGTGGGCAAGGATTACCATTTTTCTTACAGTCACGATGGAATTTGCAAGCCCTCCTGGCTTCAACAGGCCCTCACTCAGCTGTCAGCCCCACTGGCCCTGCCCTGGCACAGCAGCAAACCTTTGTTTGATTTGTTCTCTCCTGAATGGCAAACTAAAAATCTCCTTTCAGTTCAGATCTGCCTTTTTTTTTTTTTTTTTCCATGGGGGCAAGTTGGCAAGGTTCTAGTGCATTTTAAATGAAACTAGTTAAAATAAGTATGTATGTTATCTAAAATACCTGTGGCTTAACTACTTAGGCTTGAAAATGTTGCTATCTTCTTTAATGCTAGATGATAAAATAAATCAGAAGGGGAAATGTTCAGTTCAAGAACAGGTTATGTTGCTAGGGAGTCTATGGCCTCCCAGAGATTTAATTGAAGCAGCAGCCACTACCATGCAAGCTGCTGGGAGAATCAGCTTCTCCAGAGCAGAGTGTCAGGGTCTGACAAGAAAACCCCATTTGGGGCAGGAAAGACATACTTTCTAGCAGTCTCAATTTGTCCAGCATGGAGGCTTCGGCTTTGTGTCCTGCCCCTTCACCTTTCCGTGTCCCATGAAACAATAAATGAAAAACATTGGCTAGTATTCTCTCCCACAGCTGCTAAAAGCAATTATTCCAACTCTTTATGGAGCTTTCAGAAGCTGCTCTGTTCTCTTTCCATCCAGCATCAGGCGTTTTTCAGGCCTTGAGGGCCTTGTGCATCTTTTTCCCGTGCGAAGGAAAACCCCAACAATCTCCAAGAATGAGAAATGCATATTTCTCTCTGTTCTCAGAATTTTGGCAAAGTCTATGTCAAAATCTTCAGTGTCTCCTGCTGTAAACAGCTTGAAAAATTCGTCTTGGAGGCATGGCTGTTTGGGAGTGGCCTGTTGCTACTGATTGCAGAAGGCCACTTGTGCTGATATTCTTATGCTGGTGGTGTGTCTTCTGTCATCCTGAAAAACTTCACGTTATGCCTGCTACGAGGGTTATGGTTCAGTTTGAAACTGCCTGTCCTAGGTCTCTGAACAGTCTACAAGGTAGATGTCTGTTCCTAGCAGTTTCATCCAGACTTCTTGAGAAGTCAGGGATGTTGATTCTTTGTGTAGTTTTTAGATAAATACATTGGAAGGCTTGCGCACTGCAGTGAAGATCACCTAAGTCAGGAACTGGCTTTTAGTTTCTCCATACTTTTCTTCGGTTAGTAGTCCTCTAGAAATTTTCAGTGCAGCTGTACATTCAGCAGAGATTGAATTTTAGTCATCTGAAAATATTGTGCTAGTCAAAGTTTAGTAGTTGGTGTTTGTTTTATTTTCATTAACCTTTTAAGTCCTTCTGCTGAAAATTGGCCTACTGTTCAGAAAATATTCACAAGGGCAGAAGACTAACAGGCAAGATAGTGGAGAAGAGAGTTCTGTTTCATATTCTCAGTCCCAGTTTATTTATGTTATTTAAATGACAACATTAAAAACTTAGGTTGGAGATGGAAACAAAGACACTTTTCACCTGGAGATATTCCTTTCTGAGCTTATGCTGAATACAAGCATTAGTGTGATTTTTCTCCTTCTGCCTCCCCCTGTGTTGCTTTTGGGGCTGTTCGTGGCCCAGATTGAAGAGAAGATGTGATGTGAGACAAATGCCTGTCACCTGGTTAGGGTATTTTCATGGAGTAAGACCCAGTAACAAGGTTACTCTGTTTCAGTGCTGTTCTTTCTCTTCCTTTTTGCTGCTGTGTAATTTCCTGTGGGAAGTCAGCTGGATACTGATGTATTTCTGTCATATTTTGCAGTTAATGCATTGTATTTGGAAATTTTATTGTATTTATGTTTGCTATATATATGCACAAAAGCTAAAAGTTGTCTCAAGGGGTATGCCAGAAATTTAGGTTTGTCTTCCTTTTTTGGAGATGAAAACTGATAATCTTCTCTTGTCACCTTCTAGGAGAGAAACCATTCAAATGTGATGAGTGTAACTTTGCATCCACAACACAATCGCATCTGACACGACATAAGCGTGTCCATACTGGAGAAAAGCCTTACAGATGTCCCTGGTGTGACTACAGGTAATGAGTCATTAACTAAAGCATGATGAGAGAAGGGTTAAGGTGATCAGATGAGGTTCATTTGAAGCCACCAATAAAAATATATTGCCATTAAAACACCATCAGGGCAGCAGTAATTACATATTAAATTAGGAGCTAAATTTAAAAACTTAGTCTTCAGTATTTAGGTGTTACTTTATAAAGAAAAACAAATGATGGGAAACCTTTTAGTGGTAACACTACAGTGCTAATGTTGAGTGTTTGTTTCACAGCTGCTCCAGTGTCTGTTTGAATTCTCTGTGGTGAGGCTGCTTATCTACATTGCCTTTTCAAATCATTTGTGGTTTTGAAATTTTTCTTGGTTGAATTGCAACCATTTCACCAAGAAAAGAAAAGTTCTTTAAAAGGCTTACCAGCATAAATACTCACTAGACACTTACTAGAACTGGAAACAACTTGAGCTAGTTACAGTTCTTCAGAGTCTTCTCTGAACAGTTCTGCTCCAGTTTTTCTTTTCCTTGCTAGCCAGGGTGTTAGGATGGAAGTTGGCCATGGGGTTGGTTACATGGCAAAGCCTCCCATGTTACGCCACTAAAACCCATCCCCATGTTAGGGCAGTTGAAATTTTAAATTTAAAGTTTAAATTTTAAAGGAATCGTATGACTGAACAGTAAAGATTACTTCTGGTGCTTATTGCCTGTGTCTTTGGCTTGTTACAGACTACTTGTTAAATGATCTCTTATTGGTTCTTAAGTGCATCTTTACTCTTAAATACACTTCTTCTGCATTCTTGAATACTTTTAGTACCTTGCAGTGAGGTGGCTAGTCTATGTGTACCATAAAGGAATCCATAGAAGTATTTTGTGGACAATTTGCAAGAGTTGATGTTCAAGAAGTTTTTAAAAATCAGCATTACATTTGATAAATGGTATATGATTAGATGTATGTGTTGCGATGCATGCACACTAGAGGGAAAAGTTAAATATTTTATTATACCTCTATAGCATTTTTTATTTTCTTTTCATGCTGAACATACAACTGTAATGTTCCTTCAGTATAAGTTTTAATGTAGTTTCCTAAAGCAAGACTATATAATGAAGCCTATCTGCTCTCATAATACCTGTTTTCATGCTATTTATGAGCTACTTTACAGAAAACTCTTGTACAGAAAAGCTTCTGCAGTGGTCACACATTTTCTGTACAAAACATCATTTTGTTTGTGTGGGGCAAACATTCAGTGAACTCTTCTGTACTGAGCACCCATTAAATCACATACTAGAACTGCAGAGAACTGAATTTGATAACCTCAGGGGGAGGGGGCTGTGTTTCTATGCTGCCACCTTAAGGGTGTCACTGCTTTCTTTATATTTTTCTTTATAAGTAGAAGTGGTTTTGTCAGCTTCAGTAAGTCACCTAGGAAATAGAGGTGGTTTTCATTTGTCAGAGCAGTTGTGTTAAAAGGTCTGTGTTGAGTGAAGTGAGAGCGTGTAAGCATTAGTGTGACATGATGTGCTGCACTGAAGGTAAGAAGTGCTGTCTTTAATGCTGTGTGTTTTAGGACACTTAATCTTGTGGTCATCCACTTTTACTGAATCATCCCAACTGGCAGGATTAGTCTTATTACAGGGCTAGGTAATGAGAAGTGGATTACAGTGGGATTGAGATCCTAGCTTGAAGACCCAAGACACTGGGAGTGTTGTAGATGTGAATCAGTTTGGGGTTTGTTACACAGATCCAATGAGTGGCTGTGCTTCCCTCACTCAGGATGACAAAATGCATAACCCAGTGCTCTGTTGAGTGAAAGACAGGAGATCATTTTACTTTGGATAAAGAGTTTTCTATATGGGATATAAATTCCAAGAAATAGAAAGTTTTAAGAGTATTTTATTATACTGGAGGTTATTAGAGAATATGCAAGCACAGCATATTTTATCAGGATTAACAAGAAATATCTGGGCATGCCCTGCTTTTATATTACTGAAAAATAGCTGTTTCATGACAATAGAATGTTAGTTTCCATCTTTCACAGGCCAATTTTGACCTAACCTTTGGAGGCTGATCTCTACAGATACCAGCTGATGAAGTTTTGATTCTGCAGGAAATATGTTCCAAACTCAGCTGAAAAACATCTGGTAGGGATGCAGGAACCAGAGCTATGCTGCTGCTGCTGCTGCAAGTTCATAGAGGCAGTGAGGCACTCTGTGTAGCTGCAGAGGAGCCCGTAGAGCGGCTGCTGTATTTATTAGCTCAGACAAGCAGTCACAGTCCTGCTTGTGACTGCCAGTTTCCACAGTCCTGGGATATTAGCCAGCCTTGTTGGCAAGTATATGTTCTGCTCTCTATCCACCTTTCTCTTCGTTTTAAACTACAATTTCAAAGGAATCACATATTGCCTCCTTGTCAAGTCACGCAGTATTTCTCTTTTAAAGGAAAGTTATTAGCAACTCTGTAAACAATATTGTTTGCACCAGTTCAGCAGATGGTATATAGTCTTGCAAGTGTCATCTAGAGAAAATGTTAAAATGAAGATTTTAAAATCTGCTGATGTAGTGATAAAATTCACCCTAAGTCTAGTGGTTGAGGTCTCATTGTGATGCTGTGAGCTCGGCCCTTGCACTGTAAGTTCATCCAGACTATTTCATATGTTGCTATTTAGTGTTGCTTGGCAACTGCAGACTCTTTAATGAGCCTTGTACTTTCAGGGAGGTGAGTATTCCTCTTCTTGTGCTGGGATATGGAGGAAAGTATTGTTAGTCCTAATATAAAATTTCCTTTCATTGATAACTGATCTCTGTTCTATAAAGTAGTTTGAGACACTTGAATTAAAACAGTGGCTAAGTACAAGATATTTAAACAATTCCCATTCAGCTCATTGGTGTTCAGAGTATTCTTGGAGAATCTTGACTTCAAACTTTTCAATTCCTCAGCCTGAAATTGTGAATAATCATCCTGCAAAAATTCTTGCCAGTCTAGTGAGTGAAAGGCTAGATAACTCTGGCTAGAAGTACAGAAAAAGGGCTATTGGAAGAAACTAATCTGAATTTAAGAACTGTTATAAACTTTATAAACTGAAGTATGATAAACTGTATGATACTATGGGGAAAAGAGTGATTTTGGCTGCATGGAACAGAAAAGGCAATTTATTCCCTATATGGCACACAGCATGAGACATTCTTTTTTTAACTAGAAAAAGACATGAATGGATGTGGTTTTCTGAAGGGAATAGTAAACTAACTTAGCATTTTTAGCTTGCAAATTATAAATTCTTTATAGTATGCATATGTTTATAGTTGTACTTCAGTATTCTTGTGAAAAATGTTCCCTTCCATCTCTAGTTTTTGTACTGTGACCACTTGATATTTATTTTCGTCTAAATCTTTTGTATTTTGATGACAAAAAAATTGACATCTGCTTTTTGATACATGTAGTATGCAACTTCCAGTAACAATTACAATTTGAAATTATGTTTTCAGTACAGTTTTAAAAATCCTTTAGAAGGAAGCAAAGTATAATATTCATAAACACAAACATTTACTTGTATTTTTGATTACATATTTTTCACATTTGGGTTTTCAATTTAGGTTTTCCCTATTTAGATAAAAATATGCATGATTTTCCTTTGCATTTACTTTTTCAAATCACACAGCATGTCTCTCCATTCTTAAGTCAATGTGCTTTGTCATACAAAAATATTCATTCACCCTTAATTAATGTTCAACCTAATTTTATAATACAGAATTGGTCTCACAGGGCCCTGCACTACCATTACTTATGCAATGCTTATTTTATATTTCCTAGTCATTTAAAAAAGATGTGTTATGTGGCTGAACTTTTCAGATGACACCGTCCTGGAGTAACACTGACAACAGTACTGTTTGCATTTGGTAGTGGGCACAGTAAACACTGAAGAGCTATATAACATCCTGAATTCAAACAACATCTGTGACACAGGTTTCTAAATCTGTTGGCTGTATAGTCTGTGGACAGACTTTCTAAACCTGCAGCATAGTTAGGTACCTGAATTTAACCTGATTGTGGAAGTGAAAAATTGCCCGAAGTCTGATGTTGTCAATAAAAGTTGCAGATATACAGCATTTTTTTGCATGTGTCTAAGAAAGGGAAATCTCATTTATTCATATGTATGGTTTTAAATTCAACTTTAAATTTGTTCATACTTTCTATATAACTACTACAACTTCTCAGGCAATTTATGTTCATGGTGTGTGAGAGGGATGTTTCAGTGAAATGGATCTGAGTTGCATGGGGGGAGCATGCAAAAGGCAGAACTCTGCTTCTCTCACATGATCAAATTTGTTGGATTACAGTGCTCAGGAGAAGCACTGGCATAGTTTCATGATGCAGAAGGAGTATTGCTACGACGTTGACCACAGGAGTGTGGGGCTGATACTATGTTAATATGCTTCAGGCCATCCCTCTGCTGTGATTAAAGAAAATAATTTTCACTTCTCTGGGATTCCACTGTATGGTTCATTTTGCACAGAACCATGGTGGTGAGGGAATGGAAGGCAATATGCAGGGGTATTCCTTAGCCATAGATAAGAAGGTACAGAAGTTGGATAAAACAAACAGCCAGACCAGCAATACAGATGCATTCCTTTCTATAAAGTATACGACTTGTGAAGGATGTCTTACAAGACTGAGAATAAATAGCATACATTTTTAATATAGTTATGTAAGCTAAAATAAATATTTTACATTTATTATGCATAATAAAATAATTAGACAGCATTCTGTAAGGTATTATGGCATCTAAAATTCCAACTGCAGACGGATTCATTGCATATTTTCAGCAGCAGCAGCAGCATGACTTAGGAGAAGTTACTCCACAGGGGCTACTTTTCTTTTTTTGGACAGCATCCCTAGGGAGTTCCTATTTCTGTCTGACTTATAGTATCTGTTCATAGGTTGTAAAGACCAGTTTATAATACACTCCGGGATTTGCACCTAAGTCATAAGAATGTGCAAAGTAAGTGTTTTCTCTCTGTTTCGGTGAATTCAATAACTTACAGGTATGATTGCATCAGCTGTGCACTATTCCCTTGTTACATCAAAGATAACTAGGGACTACTTTACTGATGAGGTAACAATACATACTAATTCATAGCAAAACTGAAAGGCTGTTAAGGCAAATTCTACATAAAATGATGAAAACAGTATATTTATCATTAAAACATTAATATCAACATGTGCTTTGTTACCAGTGAAATTTAATATGCCAGTGTAGGAAATAACTAGGTAATACAGCTATATAGGCTGATGAGGATTCCAGGTGGCAACCAGCATTGCACTATGGGAGAACACATATATATATATATATATATACACACACAAATGCAGAATTGGAAAAAATATTGTGCATATACTTTGTACAAATACAAAGTTGTTAAGGAAAATAAAGCATGTATGTAATACAGCAAACAGGGCCTTTGGGAAGTACTTCAGCTTCTGTTGTGTTCAGCAGCAAGAGTTGAGGATATCCAGTGCCTTGTGCTACGAGACTTATAAACAAATGAAGATAGAAGTTTAGAGAGACATTCTGTCAGTGCATGGGCAGAGTTCCCAGATAAAAACTCAGAATATTATTCCCTCCTTAGTTTTTAATAAAAATTAAGGTAAAATATTTGGAAATATTTCTAATAATCTGGAATCAAATATGTTGTAGCATTTAAGTCTTGAAAAGAAAAATAATCTGAAATAGAATTTAGATATAGTTGCAAAAACATTTTAATTATTCCAGCGAATACGTGGCATACAAAACAACGGTCAGCATAATTACCTTTTGTAATGTTTCTGTGGCTTAATAAAACCTCTTATATTCACCTAAGTTTTAGCATATAGTTTATGTGGTGAACTCAGAATGAAAATATGCAGTGTTGCAGTAGGCAATGCAGAGCAGCTCTCAGGCTAACCAGCTTAAGCAGATGTAATTCCTAACACTCGGAACCGCAGAGCACACAGGTAACGACGTGACCCTTGCTGGGACGTGTCTGCTGTCTGCACTGACTGAGAAATTGTGTCTCTGCAGTTTTGGGCAATCCTTGGTGGCAGCGTATAAAAGAACATGGGCTCCCTCTCTCAAAGCTGTCCCTGTCCAATGTCACTGCATGGAGTGCTTAAGAGAACGTGTGTGTACAAGGGAGCACGGTTGGTTCTTAGGAGGAGATGCACACACGTGTGCACTGCCATGCGCTGACTCGGTGACTGAGGTCCACTGGGAAGTTGCCATGTTAAGAGGCCTGGGCACAGCATGAAATACTGTCATCATTTTGTGAGGTCCTCCACATTTGTAATTAAAAGTGTAGTAAATGCACTCTACTTGGTAGAAGGGTAGTATGGACGTTTACTGATTTTAATGACTAATACTTGTTAAAGAAATTAATCAATAATTCCATGAGCCTTGGTACCTGTTTTGTTGTTTTGGGTTTTTTCCTTCTTTTTTTTTTTTTTTTTTTACTTGTTTGTTCTTAGGGGTTGTTTTTCCCCCCTATTGCCACTCTAAGAAAGAGGAATTAAAATATGCCTTTTTAACTCAATGGGTCTGTGATTCTCATGCTAACACTGAACTTGGGACTTTAAGGATCTGCCCAAGTGGTGGTGCAATTGCAAACACTGATAATACTATTCTAGTCTCATTTTAGGTTGAGTCCTTTGAAGGACAACTTTTAAGGGATCTATTTAAGCCTAAATGCTGTGCTAAATTACTCAAAGGAGTCTGCTGAGTTTAATGTTACTGAGACTTGAAGCCATTTTGATATCAATGTAAAAATTAATATTTGGTTTCAACATCTCTTTGTTACAGGCTGTCTTGATTGTAGGCCAGCACTTTGTAATTTGTTCACACTTTGATTTAAGTTCTGAAAAAACATGGTCACTCTCCTGGTTTCTTTCAGTAGTCACTGTCTTTCCCCTACTGTTCAATTTGGGCTTTGTCCCTAAATGTTTCTGAGGCAGCCCCTTCCCTGCTGAACTGATGCTGGTTTTTCTGAATCAGTGTCCAAGACACTTAACCCAAAACTGTGAAGTATTTGGTGTCTAGGAAATATGAATAAGACCATTTTATGCAGATTAATGTAACTAATGTACTCTTTTATCGCATTTTATCTTCTCTGTCCTCACACTTCTTTTTTTGCTATCATATGTAGTCATCACTCTCATCTATTCCTCTTTCTCAAAGAGCATAAATATGTTATCATAAATACATGCATATTTATATTTAATATATACTTAATTCATGATTATCAATCTGAAACACCAGCATATTATTCAAATTAAAACAATCCTAAATATGTTGTATTTTGATAGTAAATAACATTTTAGTATTAACCTCAAGATGAACAGCAATGCTATGGTCTTAATATAGCTTGTAGTAGCAGAAAGATCTGTAATTTCCTATTCTTACTGTGCTTCTGATGAAGAAGTACAATGGAGATTTTTTATGTCTGCAAATAAACTTCCATTTGTTAGAATGGTTTGATCTAAAAATAATCATTGGCATCATGGCTTAATTAATGTGAGCCTTTTGTGTAAAACATATTTTAAAAAAGATTAAAACAACCATATATGTTTTCTTTGCTCTTGCCTGTCAGCAGAGAATAAAATAATTAATTTGTTTGTTTCTTTTGGCATTCCTTAATCCCCAATCCAGTCATTATAAAAGGACCAAAGCTATCTTTGAGGGTGATGAAATCTACAAGGAATTATTATTATTATTATTATTATTATTATTATTATTATTATTGTTGTTGTTGTTGTTGTTGTTGTTGTTGTTGTTATTACTACTGCTGATAGCTACCATCTAACTATGTGGCAGGTAGCTAGCAACCTGAAATTACTTTGGTAGCACTACAGGTCTCCAAGATGAAATTGATAGACACGAGCCTGTTGTGTTGTGTGGGGTTTATTCTCCAGGCTGCATGGCTACTACCCTGTAAAACAAGTTCCTGCATTAATGCTGTCTTTGTGACAACTTTCCCTCTTCCTCCTTCACATGTCACATACAAAACAGATTAAATCTGGGGAAGTCACAGAAAGCAAGTTCTGTTCTGAAGTCCCAGAAAGAGGTATACTCCAGTGCAAGGGGAAGAAAGGGAAAGGCTTTTTCTGTTTAAAGTCTGATGCAAATGAGATAAAGAAAAGAATTGCTGAATAGCAAGTAAAATAGGGAAAGGAAAGAGCTTTTGTGTTTGAGAAAAGCTTGCTACTTAGATACTTTTAATGCATTAGAAATGGTGAGCAATTTTCCAGATAAATTTGGCATTGTTAGAAATTCCTGGTTTATTAAAGCTGAATAAAATTCCTTGTGCATTCCAGCAGAGTTGCCCTTGTCTCTGTACCAGCTTCTGCCCAAATTCTCCGGGAGTTAGTTGAGGCACTTTTGGAACTCAGGTACTAGAGCCTCTGTCCCCACCACAGGTTCCCCACCTGCAGAGTGGAAGCGTGGGCTCGACGCACCAGGCTGGCCCCTCTGCAGTGTGGCTGGAGAGTGTCTGCCAGGCACCACCACATGTATGGTGGGACTGAGGCTCTGGAGCAGCATCAGCACCTGGCGTTTGGAAGTCTGGTGCTCCTGGCCACACTCTTCCCAATGTGTGGGTTACCCCTATGGGATGAAAGCTCATCTCTGAGAACCTCAGCTTTTTGCTTTGGAGAGAGAGGCATTCGAGATTTGGGAGCTCAGAGTTCTGAAGATGTTGCTTTGAACCTGTGGGTTCAAAGTAGCTGCTTAGTGTTGGCCAGGGGAGAGCTTGTCTCAAGGTTTGCATTGTTGTCTTTTCTCCTTTCTGAGAAGCTGGGAAAAGGTGTTGCATTCTCCATGGGATAATGTGGCATAAGGAAGACAGGCCATTTGGTATACAACAGCTCACCATCCCTAAAACCATTTTGCAGTCTCTGTTGTATGATACTCTACTTTATTCTCGTAAGTCATGGATCAGGGATCCCTATTTCCCTTGAGGCTTTACTTACAAAAAGACAATCTGGAGAGGAGCCTGTTGTCCTTTTGTAACTTATTAAGTTGCTTATTACAGCTATTTTGTCCCTGGTTGGGATGATCTTTGTGGTTTTGCTAGGCATGTTTAGATCTGAATAGCCATACATATAGCTGAGACTTCTTAGGGAATAAACAGCATATAAAGCACTCAGTTTTGTTATTGCAAGTGATGGAGTACTGATCTGGTGTTACCTTTTTTTTTTTAAATGTGTTTTAAAATGTCCTCTTTTAATAGTGGAAAAGGAATTAAGGAAAGAAAATATATATGAACAAAAGGTTGCTCTGCATTTTTGGATGCATTGGGTCAAAGCTACTTCTTACTTTGTGTCTTCAGAGAAAAGATAAGGTTGGTACAGCGCACCTCATCATCTCCTCAGCAAGTTAGATATGCTGAGGCTTAGTGTGCCTAACGCAATGGAACAAGCTAATGCAACAGTGTTCTCCTTTCTCCCTCCCCCATGGGTTAGAGGATTGGAGTGGAGACATTCCTTGATGTTTTCCCACCTCCTTCTGTAAGTGCATGGGTTTTTTCCCTAGGTTTCTTTTTCATTCCACTTAAGCAAACCACCCAGCTAACTGTCATTCCTAGAATATAGATCTATGCCCATAAATCCATATTTTTAGTTAATACATTAAAGGGATACTTCTCCTGGTGTTCTTCAGCATTGCTATTTTTTTTTTTATATATATATTTAGTGATGTTGTCATTTAAAACCCACAAACTCTTCATTTCATAATACTCTAAAATTATTTGTGTTATAATCCTGTAAACACAGCTAGTGGTTCTACTGATATCATAAACTAACAGAACATCATCCTGTGGTTCATTGTGATATTGCTAATACCCCTTAAAATATAGTATTTATAGTTTCTTGTTTGTAACTTCTGTGCATGCTCCTTTCATCCCCGTTCAAGATGATTATGGATTCTCTCTAACAATTTTAGCATGGGACATCATTTGTTCAGCTGCAAATCCCATGTGGAAGGCCTTCGCAAACTGAGCTTCTTCAAAACATTTCTGTTGAAATTTTGCATGTACAATCTACAGGGTGAGCAATACTTAGAACCATTTTGAAGTTGTTTAACTACTAAAATAAATTCTTAAGTCTTGATGATATTTCCTTAGAAAAATATGGTGTTTCAGACATATTTTTGTTAAAAAGCTCTTTTTAAAATACAGAGAACCATTTCCATTAGCAAATTTTTGGAGATCTCTTATATGGGTATTTTAACATATAAAAAGCCATTAGTAATTTGTTTTGGTTTCAGGAAAAAGGATGTATCTTTAGTTTGGAAAAGCAGGGTTTTTTTAATCAGTTGACAAAGATTGTTTTTTGGCCTTCTGTCCCTAACTTATTGTGAGACTTATGCCAGCCCATCCATCCATCTTTCACTCGTGTCTTTAATAACTTTTTAAGCTATTGGCCAGTTTCAGTGAAAACTGACACCCTGTAGTAGCTGCTGAGATAAATTAAGTTCATGTTTCCTGAAAGAGGTGGATGAGGAGAGGAGTGAAAAAAAATCACAGAGGACCAGTCAGGCAAAATTCAGCTGTCATGCATCCTTCTCTCTTACAATCCAGCCTCACTACCCAGAACAACTGTTTTTTCTTAGATGGGGATATCCTGAAGGAACATCTTGGGGAACTGTTGTTTGCTGCATTGATGCATTGGGAGATTTACTTAACAGGGCATGAATGCATAGGAAATCATGCTGCAGTTGCTACAATGCTCATGTGTCAAAGTATTGAGTCCCAAATTAACTTGTTTGTTGCAAGTCATCAGGATAGGTCCTTTTTAAAGGTAAAATTTAAAAGGTATTTTTCAAAGGATAAGGAGGAGACCCCCAAAATCTGTGCTTTTCTTTAGAAAAAAGGATCATTTGGAAAAGATTTATACCCGGGCGATTCAGATCAGTGACATTTCTTACTGAATAGGAAGAAGCTTCCCACTGTGGAGAGATTGTTCCACAAGTGCTTTTTTTGGCACTTTTTCTATAAGTCATTCACTGACAGACTGACATATTCATAGATCTATATAGATGTATTTACTTCAGGAAAAAGAAGCAAAGTTTGAAGCACTGGTAGGTTCTTTTTACATGTCATTAGTGATACTGAGCATCCACAAATCTCATGGTGTCCAGTGGCTCTGTTCCTATTTGAAATTCAGCCTCTTCATTTACGTGACTAAATGTGACTTTCATCACATTTTAATTTGAATTTTAATTACTAGTCTTTAAGATTTTGATCAGCACTAATAAATTATAGCACAGTCATATGGTATTTAGCTGATTGATTTTTGCATGCTGAAATATAGTCATGTTGAAGAGCAGTGAAATTTTCAAGTAAAAGAAACGTTTCAAAGATAAAGGAATTGTATTGGATTTGTTCCTTTGTGTCAGACCAGAGAGGAAAGTCCTAAATGTGAGCCCTTGTGAGGGCAAAGCAGTCTGTTTTAAATAAATGCAGGGACATCAAGTCAGGCAAACAAGGCCAGTGAGTGCAGCTTTTGGGAATAGCTTTGTGTTTCCTGGTGGTGGTGCAAGAGGTGAGAGATGAGAATACAGTATTGGGTGATGGTAGCTCTGTTGGTACTCTGCATTGCAGAACTTGATTCTAAAAGGCAAATATTTTGTTTGTTGAGTTCTTTTCTGTTCCTGACTTCCTCTTTTGTTCGGATGTCTTTTCTCTTAGAAGTCTACAACATAACATCAGGAGAATCTTTATTTTCTTTTGCTGCTCTGAAGTGCCCTTTTTTAGTTTCAGTTCACCAGTAGCATGGCAGGAGTACTGTAACAGAAAGGATTATAACTAAACCCCTCTCCATCTAAGCATCTCTGTTCCGTAGCTCAGCTGGGAGTCAGCTCTCACTGGCTGGCAAGTGTGTACTGTCACAGGGTCGATAATATAAAACAAAAACAAAGCCAGTAGATAAAATCCTGGCTCCACTGGTGTTATTCACCTTCCTTCCATGTCCTCAGTGAAGTGACAATTCTCACCTGTCATGATGGTACTTGTTTCTTAGGAAGGAGAGAAATGGAAAGCCAGGGAACTGGCAGCACCTTCCACAAGATGTATCCTGAACAGTAAAAAAATTCAACTAGGCAAGTAAGTTGTGGGATTGAGAATCCAGTTATTTCTATTTTTCACTTGATTTTCAGAGAGGATCTGATCTCCTAAATCTTGTGAAAAGGCATCTAAATCCAGAAGCATGTACTCCTTTTGGAGTTTCTGTTTTTCAGTTCTCTCTCCACTTGAGTTTGCAAGTTCTTGCACAACTGAGTGAAATCACTGAGGCATGCTCACAAGTCTTTGTCCTGGGGAAATGGCTATGTCTGGCTCAAGACTTTTGGTACATTTTTTAGGCAAACAGGCCCTACTTCCTGTATTTTTGGGTATGTGTTAGAGGCCTGAATATTAGACAAGTCAGGATTCATTTAGTTCATAATGAACTGCTGTCTGCAGCCTCATTTGAGTTATTGTTTAGGATTTTCAACTGAAAGGGCACAGGACAAAGTGTTTAGAAGCCTGTTGTTTGGATTTTCTAAGAAAATTATATGGGGAACATAACTGAACAGAAGAGTGTTTCTGAAAGCAGGGATTAGATCTGCTTTTGTCTCCTGGCAGTTCCTTGCTGTCTAATGGCAAAGTTTCAAGAAGAAAGGGTTGATGTGCAATATTTTGTGCCAGCTGATATACTTTACTGGGACAGAGGACAGAACTCAGCCTTCCTCAAGACAAAGGCAGCCCTAAACTTTGGAGTTGTGCTACCTAGAATAGTGGAATAATTTCTGTAAAGTTAAGGGCAACATTGTTTCCTTTTCCAAATTAGAGATTTCCAAATTAGAGCTTCTGATATTTCCCATTGGTGACCTACATCTTTCTTTAGAAACAGCGGATACATAATTTATGCAAATGTTGAGACCTACATTAACTCTTTATTATGTCCACTAATTGCATTGTTAATTTGAATGGTTTTGAAGGAAAGACTAGATTGCCATCTCATACTGCCATGCTCAACAGTGCACCTAAACCAAAAGCTTTCTACCCTGTGTTACTGAAACCCTGTCTCCCAAACCTATCACTACTCTTTTTGCCTATTGTCTGCTTATCATATCCTTCTCAATACTTAGATTATAGTTTTTCTGAGGCCAAGACCATTTTCTTCATTGTTTCTCTGTAATGCAATTGGCGTATCATTATCCTGTTGTGCTGTCCTCTCTGGTCAACATGCTGTGCAGTGAGAATGTGCCAGCTTTCTTGGAGCTACTTTTTGATTCATAAACACAGGATTACATTTCACCAGAGGAATACAGGAAGGCCTGTACCGTTGTGGTGAAATGTTATTGTTGCCAGGACTGTGATACTGTTTAATGACTGAAACCTCAAAGAAGGTATAGCAGCTGAGACCCTGCCCTCAAGGTGAAGTGCAATATCAGTGCCTAATTCCTATAGACTCCTTAGAAAATCTTATCTTTCCCTTATGGACTAGTAGTCCAGTACCTTTCATGAAAATTAAATGCATATAAATAGATTTTTTTCAAATATGTGTGCAGTCTTAAGTGCCAATAGAATCATCCTTGGCTGGTTTAGCCTGTTTTTGTTTTTAAACCTTACCTTCAAATAAATGTTTCACTAAATGCATTTCTGGGTGCATTTTTGTGTTTTCTTTTTGGAGATCGTGTCATTGTTTTATAGCTGAAGAAAGGGTAGTACTGAAAGGAATGCATCTTGGAATGCAAGTGGAACTATTTAGACTCTCTTCTTTAAAGGACAGTTTCTTTATCTATACCCATCCAGTGCTTAGAAAGGAAGGATTTCAGGATATTATGAGCTGTATTCTTCTCTTGCTATTCACCTCATGTTAGTAAGCTGCTATTCTGCAAACTCGTGGAAACAGCACTGAAACATGGAGACTTCCATCTTTGCAGCAAAAAAACCAAAACTGTATACATCTGATAACAAAAAGGAAACAAATACAGATAGATTTTTTTCACCTAAATTTCTATTATTTACTTAATTTATATTTACTTCTGAAAAATACATGGATTGTTTATAATAGTTGTAGAGTAAACTCTTGTGGCCTTTAAGGATACATGTGGATTCGTGACTTCTCAAAGAAATGTTTTACAAGAGAGCTGTAGCATTTTTAGGATGAGTGCTTAGTTGAAATAGTCACTAAGGGCATGTTATTCACATAGGCATTTTTTTGCACCAAACCTGTGTATTTTATACTATCTGTGCATTCTGACTTGAATGATTAAGGTCCTTTCATATATGTACATATAACATTAAGCTTGTGACTAGGTCCAGTTGTTCTAAAGTTAGTTATGTTCCCTGGAATCACATTCTGAATTAGCCTTTAAGGACTGTGTTACTATGATGCAAAATAGATTCAAAGGAATAGTTTGGTTTCATATAAAGGATGAGGAGTGCAGAGTTTTTTTGGTAGGTTCTGTTTGTTTGTTTGTTTGTTTTTAGTTTAAGAGTGCAATATATGTTTTCTTTAGCTGTAAAAGCACAATCAAGGCAACATGATAAGTGAGTCAGTGTTGTAAAAGTAAAACTAATTTTGCCTTCACTCACATGAGCTATAGAAGGAGGAAGCTTTATTGTCCCTGGGAAGGTGATAAGGCAGAGTAATTGTATATTATACTGTCCTGGAACATCTGCCTGAAGACTGTTGGAGCAATTCATCTATCATGGACGATACAGCATGTTTTGTCTTTCTGCTTTAACCCATCCCCACTGCTGGCCTGCACGAAGGTTTTGATAGGGACTGTGCCTGGGCTGGGGCTCACATTAATCAGTCCCCTTGTTCAACACTCCAGCTGACATAATTACAACCTGCGCACAGCAGTTATTCAAGTTGAGTCCTTGTCACTCGTGGTGCGAAACTACACAGCTCAGATCCCGAAGGAGATTGCCTTATCACACAGAACAAGGGCTCACAGGAGTTGAAGAGAATAGAAATGGGAAAATGTCTTCCGGGAGTACTATATATTCCTTTAAAATAAGACATTTGAGAGACTTACAAGGGACAAAGAGAAGCATTGTGCAAGGTCTGAAATGAACAGGTTATTATTTTTAAAAGGATTACACAGGCCATTTTTGTGAAATGGACATGCATTATTAAATAAATTCAGTGGTCTCTCTTATCATTCAGTGGCTCTGCACTATTAGTTTTCTTCAGAAGTGATAAAATAGTTTTTGACTTGTATAAGCTTTAAGTATCTCTCAGTAGAAATCATCAGAACACAACTAATAAAAGTGCTCATATTGTACCAGTAAAATTGGCACACACATAAGGGAAGACCTGCAAGGATCAGAGTTAAGGGTGAAGGAAGAAGCATGCAAAAGGGCTTTCGAAGATGAGCAAGTTCATTAGTTTCTGCTGTTGTATGATACCAGGGTGTGAAAGGTGAAACCAAAGAGAAAGTTTGATATTTTACCATTCTTCCCTCTTTTCATGTTAACCCTCTGTGGGAAAAAAGACAAATCCATGACATTATCTGTGATAATGAAAGAAATTTATTTTCATGTAATATGGTAGGGTTAATTTTATATGGTGATGGGCTTTTTCTTTAAGACAGAGCCTTTGCATACATGATCATAGGATAATTTGTTTGGTATTGGTTTCTAAAATTCCTCAATGTGACAGAATTTAATTGGTATCCAGAAGGCTTTTGCCCTGACGTTTAAATTTTTTTCTTCTTGGGTCAAGTTTTTGAAGTAATACCATTCAGGCAGTTGCTGTTCTTCTCAATCAATAGATCTGGAGTGTTGCCCTGACTTCTCATCTAGTTAAAATCATGTTATGTCTGTTAGACATAATTGAGTATTGTTGAAAGCACAGTCAAAATGTGTCTATTCCGGATGGTCCAGTTTTTATCTAACACTTTTACAAGACAGTTTATCTGCAACTTTAAATAGCCTGAAGTAGAAGTGCAGTAGAAATTATCTTATACATTGTACTTTACATATAGGTATGCTAGGTGAGTCAAATACATAGTTCAGTGCTTTCATTCCATTTCAGTATCTTTTGGTTAAGTACACAGCAATTAATTTTGATGTGTAGGTCTCCAGTGAAAGTCCCGCTACATGAAAATTGAGCTGCAGTTTCTTTTTGAGCTGCAGGGCGTCCTTATAGGCAAATGCTCTCTTGTAGCAACAAAAATCACGTTTTGTTGGCTCCTTACTCTTAAAACCAGTTCTCCTGGAGTGAATGATGTCTGTGAAGTAAGCTCAAAGTACAGAGCCAAATGCTGCATTTACTTACATTTGTGCAGAAAATGGCATTATGAGGACATAATCTGAAGAGAATGATGTTTCTCTGATATATGCTTTCAACACACATTTTAGATTAGATAATCAATCATGCCTCCAATTAAACACCCAAATTTGACTTTCAGAATCTGAGATGGTTTTGCAGTATTGACAGCCAGGAAGAATATATTTTAATTTGCAGACTGAACGAATTTCCATGACATCATGGAAGCACAATAAATGGCTGACCTCTCAATGACATTTTTCAGACTTAAATTGTACTTCTTGGAGACTTTGAGCCCAGAAAAAGCCTTAAGCTCAGCCAGTCTGACCTTCTACAGAAAATAAACTGCATAGCTGCTTTTTTTCCCAGTTTGCTCTGTGCTGAACCTCCTACTTCTGACTGAATTTTATGATCTAGGAACATATTCAGGTTTGATCTGAAAACAGTCAGAGTTGCAAAACCAAAGTCGCAGAACCAAAGTTGCAGAACCACAGCTTCTGTGAAAGATTAGTTGCTGAAGAAGTTGTGTTTTGTTTCTCAGTTGAATCTGACTGTAACTTGTAGTCATTGCTTTTGGTTTTGTATAGGTTTTCTCCAGGTTAGGTTGTCCCTTAATCACACCTTTATTCCATGTTAAAGCTCAGGGGACAAGCTCAAGTGTAATAAACAAAACAGAAAGGGGTTTTATTGAGTGTTTTAGAGGTTTTTTTACCCCACTTCTATTTCTATTTATAATCACTTTGTGGCTGTTTGTTCCCTTTTTTAAATGTAAGCAGAAATACAGGAAGTAGATATTCTGGAATTAGTTTCTCCGGTGTCACAAAGATAACACTGCATCCTTACATTTGCCTGCTACTTCCTTGCTTATACTGCTAAATATAGCGTGGGGCTTTCTACTTACAGCATCACACTAGAAGTTCACATTAAACTGATGGTCCACTAATCCCTAAATAATTTTCAGTGTCACAGCTTTTCACAGCATTGTCCAAGTTACTTGCGTGCACTGTGCAAAGGTGGGAAAGCTAACATGCAATTGTGTGTGTACAGGTTGTGATCGAACACGCCTGGCTTCTGCGACTGCTCTGTATGATGGCAGTGTCATCCTTATTAATCATGCTGCCAATTACCGTGTTGTCTGCAAGTTTTATTAGCAGGGATTTTATATATAGTTTTGGCATGCGTAACAAAAGTGAATCTTTCAGACAATTATTGCTGATTCCTTTGATAAATTGGAACATTTGAAATGAGGAAGAAAATGACCATCTCTTTTTGCATGGGGGGTTGTGGCTGGGATAGGGCAAGAAGAGGCACTGTATTAGCATTAAAAAAACCTACTTTGAGCAGAGATCATACAGACCACAGTGCCCTGGGTATGAATCCAGGCTGCAAAGCAACAGGATCTGTCCTCTAGGGAACCGTGTTGTCACTAAAATGGCTGAAGGAACTGACACTTAAGGCCAGTTGGACGAAGTACCATCTGCATCTGAGATTGACAGGCAGCCTTTAGGGTCTGGTGCTATCATTTCTGACTCCAGCAACATCAGGAGTCCAGTTTCGTCTTGTGCAGCCGCTAGATTCTACACCCTTTCCTAGGCTCCATCTGCACTTCTGTATCTGTGAAAATACTTTGTGTGTTCCTGAGGATATACAAACAGACTCCACAGAATTGTTCAGTTACTTTATGTGGTCATTAAAAGAAGTACAATAGGGAAAAAATTGATGTTGAAAGGAAATGCGTGTCTTCAATTAAATTCATCCCAGCTTTTTTAAAAAATGGATGTTTTCCATGGCCTCATTTTATCAAGGTATTTGATCATGTACATAAATTTAACCTTGTGAGTCATTCTTTTGAAGTCAACGGGGGCTGCTTGTACTTAAGCCACAAAAATGTGTAAGTGCCCTGTTAAATGAGGGCCTGTGATACCTAAAGCCCAGTCTCCATCCTCTCACCACTGCAGAGATGCTGTTTCTCAGACCAACCTCTCTTTTATGCCATCTGCTCTAAGAAGAAAGGGGGAGGGAGGAAGCCCAGGAACAATGGAGTGATTATTCTCAGTTACTGTGAAATAGATGAACTCCACCTGCTATTTCTGCCACTTAAACCTTGGCTGACACAGTGCAGCAGTGCGCTGTGCACAGCAGACCCCTGCATCCCTCACGCCGCAGGCACACAGGCCCTTGAGCTGGGCCGTCACAGAGACCACTCTGCCCGCAGCAAAGTGGAAGCCAGGAGTGCTAGCAAACGTTACAGAGAGTTTTCAGAAGCAGATCAGTCCTATGCAAAATTGTTTGGTTGTTGTTGTTTTGTTTTTGGTTTGGTTCTATTCTTCCCCTTTGTTTGTTTTCCTTTTTTTCTTCTCTAGTCAGTAAAAGGAGACACTGAGACCCTCTCAGAAGAGCTGCTGGGGCAGACTCACAAGCTGAGCAGCCCAGCTCTGCACAGCACCTGTGGGGACAGCAAGGACCACAGCACACGTGCAGAGCTGAGGCACACTTCCATGACTTTCTGTACCCTTTCCACACGTTCCTTCCAAGTCTAGCAGTTTGGACATAATTTGCAGATTTCTGTCTAAAAGCCCCTTCCTTCCTTCCTTCCTTCCTTCCAAATTGAATTAATGGAAGCATTTAAGACAGGATGCCATAGATCCTTGGAGTCACAGATGGGCTTTCTCCTGGAAAAAATCATGTTTTCTTTAAATTGTGGAGTCTGTTGTTTGCTGGTTTTTTACAAAAATACTCTGAAAATTCATGAGTAGATCTAGATGCCAGCACTGGGTCTACATACACTTTGGTTTTTGTTCACCGTGCAGGGTTGTAAATGGCTTTACAGATTCCTCAGAGGTAAACAAGACTAGAGTACATCTCTTCTTATTTCCCCTCAGAATTTCCAATTACCCTGAATTTGCTTTTAAAAGCACTTACTTTGGCTATCGTAATGATCAATTACTTGAAACTGGGAATTTTCATTCCAATACATTGTAAATAGAATGGTGGATCCGTAGCCAAATTACAATTTGGACATGCTAGTCTGCTGAATGGAGCTCAGATACAAGCAGTAATTATCAATCTTCCATCATTTTCTGTGCTGACGCACAAGTTTTTGCTGCTTCCCTACAGGGCTCTGCTACTTTTTAGCAGCCAGCATTGGACATCTGTCACACATACTGTATGTCATAACAAATAGATCATTACAGAAAAAAATGCAAAGCTAAAAATGTAGAAAAGAAGAAAACATTACGATTATTATCCCTGGGTGTTGGTATAACACTATCAGAATAAATCCCAAATACATTTTTATTATTTTCTTTGTGAAACTGACTGTGTTATAAAATCTCATTAAAGCATGTAAATGTAGTATACTCTCTTTTATGGGCTGCTTTGTATTTTCTGAGTGGCAATACATGGCAGTACATGAAAACATGGCAACACATGTGGCCACCAGGATGTTGGGCATGCGTTTTTATGGCACTGTGGGTGTTTATTTTAGTCACCTTTTCTGGGTAGAGTTGAAATGCTGTGAGCAAACACTCACTGCAGAAGCGGCTGTGGTGGCAAAGGCATTGCTTGTCCCAGCAGGTCATTGCCTCTGCCCACCAGAGGTCTTTAGGAACAGCACAGGGAGGTGTTTGGCAGCAGTGACACAGGCAGAGCTGAGCTCCCACGGAAGGAGCTGTGTGCTGCTAATTCCAGCAGTAGTATCATAAGTCACTTGAGAATTGAAGTTGGTTGCAGACCGTAAATAAAAGGTAGAACTTGTATCCATGTGATTGTATCCCCACTCACTTAAAACTTAAATAAAAGGTAGAACTTTTGTTTTTAAGGACGAAGAGCAAGGAAAAAGAAACCCAGGTACATGTTAGTAGTGAGAAGGATGAGAAAATGTATTACATTTCTTGTACATATATACATAAATGTATATGTGTGTTAATATCTAGTAATTACGTTTTATAATGTTAGGTTCAACACATTACCACATTTTTAGCTATGATATTTTGCTGGGTTTTTATTATTTCTTGTGCAATATTGTATTGACTTGTAGCCCTGAAGAGGTGAGCTTTAGCTTTTAAACTTGCAGTCCAGATTGCCAGTGGTATGTGCAGATTATGTATTATTATGCAGCTAGTTTGCACTAACTGACAATCAGTTTTATTTTATTTTAAAACCAGAAATGTAGCTAAATCTTGAACATGCAGGGAAGGATTTTTGGTTGGTTGGTTGGTTGGTTTGGGCTTTTGCTAAGTAGAAGTTGGGCAGAGTGACTGTCATTGTGGAGGTTTTGATTGAATAAGCTCTTTGTATAATGTAATTACCACAGATTGAGATATTTGTTTCTTTCCTGTCAAGAAAATATTGCCCATTAGGTTTTTTACCACCACCCTACTGAATGCTAATTTCCATACAGTTTAATGACAGCAAGAAAGAAAAACAGGCTAGAAGAGTTGTATTTTGGAAAGCAGTAATGCTGAAAACAACCTGAAAGGTCACTTCATTTAAGTGAGTGTGCAGGAGCTCTTGGTGCTGCAAGAAGTATCCAGGAATTCCCAGAATTGGCTGCAACTGGAGAATGCTAAACATGGCAAAAGTCATGGCATCCATCTATGCAGCACTGGTGTGAAATGTGAATGTATTCAAAGCTTAAAGCAATAATAATGGAAATAATGTAGGGAGAACCTGATGATTCCTCAGAGTGAGTTGAGAGGAACCCAGTCTCTGTAGCTCTTCCATGGAGGTCCAGGAATCAGGAGATTCTACAGCCAAGCAAGGTGTGTTGGACATGCAGCACTGTTAGCTGAATGCAGGGAGATAAGAAATAAGACAGTTTGTAAAAGGGAGAGTGATCAGCTGAAGAGTAATTTGCCTATCATTTCAAAGGACTCCCTATTGCTCTCCATCAGAAACCATGTTTTAGTATCAAAATGGTTCTGGTTTGAGAAAAGAATCACTGGGCAGATGTTTATGAACTGTGCTATCAGTGAGGTCAAGCTAAATATGACTTTACATTTCTAAAAATCTATGGCTCTCCTTTTCTAGTGTAATTACAGCATTGCAATTTTGATTTAAAGAGTCTTCCAAGTTAGACAGCATTTTCTGTGAAAGAAATATCTGCAAATGTTTGGTGAACTGAGGTTAAGAATCTACAATAGTGCATATTGCTTCATTGAGAAATTTGCTTTCATCATAATTGCTTTTATTTCTGGAAGAAAGTATCTGGAGACTTTGCTATTTTTCAATCAAAATGCTGCAATTTCTCTGTACTTGCATGTTACATAGCAGGGTATAAAGGGTGCAGAAGACCTTCAGAATGCTGTCTGAGTGAATGCTGTCTGCATATGAGGGAACTTGATTCATACTAACCAACAGGAAAAATAGAAATCTTTTCCATCAGTTGGTTGTATCACTGTGTTTGTTTTTATGTTGTAAATAGTGATGTCAATGGAGCTGCTGTAAGTCCTTTACATTACATGCATTTCTCTGCAGAAAGGATGTTTATACCTAATGTTCTGGAGAAGACCTTTTGAAAAAGGTTTATTTTGTGCAAATAAGAGTCCTACAAGGTGCTAAAATTTTTAAAACTTAGTGGACTAGATAATTAACATTTTGCCTCATTTGCACCTCTGAAACCTTCCATTTCCATGTCTTGCAGTAAGTATCTTTCTGGAAATGTCAGGTGCTGCATAATGGAAGAGTGTTCTAATTTCAGTTTCTTATTAGTAAATATGGAAAAAAAAATTGATTAATTCCTGCAATATTTCATTTAGCTGTTCAGTACAATGCTAATGTATTCTTATGTAGAAAACCCTTAAAAATATAGAAACATTCCTATTCCACGCATGTTTCCCTGCTGCTGACTTTGAACTCCCATCCCTGCCAGCTGCAAAGTGCATGTCTGTGCTCTGCCATCCCAGAGCCCTGAGCAGTGCTGCTCGTTACAGTGGGGTAGACCTAGTTTTGCTGAGGAATTCAGTCTTTTGCACATTACAGCTTGCCAATGCAACTGAGAGAATGTCTTTATTTCTTCACTTATGTCTTCATTACTAGGCACTTATACTATCTTCTAGGAGCTAGAGGAACAGCTGTACTTTTTGGGTTAAGAAGGAGGGCAGTTATGAGGACTTCTGTCACATCCACCAGAAGCATGATTTTTCCCACTCTGTTTCTTGCTCTTAGGACAATGCCATGGTGACATAGTGATGGTTTTCCATTGTTTTAGTGTTTTTTTTAATAAAAGAACTGAAGAAAATATATATATATAAGGATAGGAGAAGGAAGGCAGAGTAAGCAGAGGCAACAGATTGTCATGTTGACAAAATGTCTGGCCATTTTATACAACTCTTAACCTTTCACTATTTCACTCTCCCAACACAGTGGATCAGTGGTGCTAAGAGGCAAGGGTGCAGATGGCTGTGGAATGGGGCATTGGGTTTCCTTGTCACAGGGTTATGCCTGTGCAAGCTCAATGACCACTGAAAACTTGAATAAATTGTTTGTAATTGGACCATCCCAAATAAGGAGAGACAGAGAGCTGGGACTGTTCAGCGTGGAGAAGAGACTCAGGGGATGTCATCAGAATGCACACATGTCTGAAGGGAAGCTCTAAAGAAGAGGAAGCCAAGCTCCTTTTCAGTGTTGCCCAGAGACAGAACAAGAGGCAGTTAGTTTCCTCTGAACATCAGGAAACACAATTCCATTGTTAGGGTGACTAAGCACTGGCACAGGCAGCCCAGGTAGGGTGGGAGATATCTCTGGAGATATTCAGAAGCTGCCTACAAATGTTCCTGGGCAACTGGCAGTGGGTCATCCTTCCTGAGCAGCAGGGATGGACCAGACAATCTTGAGATGTCCCTTTGAACCTTAAGCATGCTGTGATTCTGTGACTTAAGTACCATTTTAAAATTGAGAAGTAATTTCCAGTTTATGATTCTGGGATACACAGCAACCTTTAATTTCTTGAGGGCAGAAAAAGGTACCTGGTTGGTAGGAATGGACTTGCAATGGCAGCATGGAATGTGCAGCTAGAACAGCAATGGGCTCTCATCGCTGTGTGATGAACATTAGAGACAAATGCCCTTTTTTGTCTTTTTCCGGAAGAGGTCATCTTAAGTAGCTACATTTCTCAGGAGAATTTTACCATCTGTCTCCCTTATTTTGAAGTGTTATCCTTTACAGAAATATGGGAGCTCTCCTGGATGTGGAAAGTAGGCCTCTGCCCTTCCCAATATATCAGTCTTTCATGGACGAGGTCATAGAGGTTTGTTGCATGGAAAGTATGCATGGAAAGCCCCTCATATTTCCTGTTCATCAGCAACATACCTTAGCAACATGTTCCATCTCCTCTTTCACTGTGTATAGTACTGGCAAGACACTGAAAAATCAATACAGGCCTCCCTCTTCCCTTTAATAGGGTTTTTGTGGGGTTTGCATCAAGTCTTTTAATCAAATAAGAAGACTTACTGCAAGACATGAAATAAAAAGAAAACTTTTTATTGTGTTTCTTTACATCAGAATTAAATGTAAACTCATTGACTGTAGCTTTAGACTGATTAAGTCTCTCTAACGAGTTCTCTTCCTGTTACTTAAGAGCATGGACAAATTGACAGAAATGTATAGATTTGATTTTAAAAATGGATCATAAGGATGAAAGCATGCTTACATGAAGCAATGGTAATAGTAATTTAACTTAGAAACCTCTACTGTAGCTTTACTGAAACACAGGCTAGTCTCCTAAAACCTGCATTTATTTTTTTGCTGCTGTAATTCAGACTGGAACTCAAAAACGAGAAAGACTTTCCTCAAACAATTTTTATTGCACCAGGCTCTGTTTTCCAAATTTCAGAACAAAGGAAATCTGTATTTTAAGGTTTATTAACACCTGGAAGTGAATCTTACAATAGAAGGCCTGTCAAAAGCTTAAGTATCATCACTATTGCAACATTACAATGTTTTAGTTATATTCTTGTCATGAGATAGCTTTAATGGAAATACAGTGCTGTTTAAAATCACAGACTTCTCTGTGTTTACTCATGCAATATGAAGTGATGTAACTACACACACTTTGTGTTGGTGGGAGTGTTTTGTGTCAGACATATGATAACATACTTGTACCGTACGTGGGAGAAGACTCCTAATAAAACGCATTCAAAGCACACTGAATAATTAAAAAACATTTTATATGCAGTACACTTTTGTCCTGTCATATTTAAAGGTATCACTTGGCTTCAAAAGTGCTTGGATTTGCCCGTTGGTTTACCTTATGATGGCAATTGCTGCTTTGCAACATAATATGAGGGGCCATTTGTAATGCCTTGTGATCTCACATTCCTCATTTCTGTTTAAGCCTTCCTGGCCTTGTCACATGGAAAAATATGGGTTTAAATTTTTTATGTCTGTATGTTGGTGTGTTTAGCAACAGATTTTTACTGATGACTGAATAAAGGAGGCTTCAGGATTGCCCTCTTTAAAGTGGCTGGAGCAATTTCCAAATCAAGAGGTAGAACTGGCCTTTTATGCTTGAACAGGCTGAGTTTTTCTTCACAACTCTTACATAGGTCTCCACAGATCCTTTATATATTTCACAGAAATATTTCAAAGTAAAAAGTTTTATATATTTCCTTAGCATAGAATGAGAGCTGAGCTAAAAGAACACAGATATTTTATTTCAGATTCGTACGCTCTGCTTTAATCTACTGCCCTTTAAAGTATAACCCATGATAGAAGGTTACCAGGTTGTCTCCTGCTTTCATTGCAGTATACACTACCTTTTTTTTTCTTTTTTTGTAAAATACATATTTCATTTTAACAACATTTATGAGCACTGTCACTTTTTTAGGGCTGAATCCTGAAAGATGCTGAGGACCAATATTTTCTATATTTTTCAGTGATAAGTGTCTTCTCTGACATTCTCAGGCATCTGATCATGATACCAGTATATAGCAGATGGACATGACAGAGGGTGAGCTTTGGCAGCACCGTAAGGCAGATACCAACTTTACTATGTCCATTTCCAAGGGAGAGACAAGCATTCCAGCAGAACTTCAAGCTGCTACTTCCAGTTTATTTTGGAGGTCCTTTTTTAGGTGCCTGTTACTGTAGAATTTCAATCAGTGATGAGTACATAACCAGTTGCCCAAAATGCTGCAGTTGTCTTACTTGAGTATTTCTGAAGTATTATGCATTTCTGTAGTTTACATGAGTGTTTGTACTTTTTTTTTTTTAGTTAGGTGAATTGCTGTTCTTACTTTGGCAATAATAATAGTATGTTCTGGTAAGAAAGTCCAAACAATAAACAAACACCAAAGCAATGGACAGTTGTGTTCTTTTGAGTCAAAAATGAAGATACTGACTATTTCTGATTGAAATAAATGGAGCAGCAGTGTATTTTATGTAGGATTAATGACTAAGTTTGAATAAGTAGGAAATTCTAATGCAAAATAATTTTGTAATGAGACTGGAGAATTTTAAAGTCTAGAAATTAAAAATTACTGCCATATGGATCTCTGTGTGAATAAGGGAAATATAAAATATTTTCTTTTTTCTTCAGAAATGTGATTATAAATATTGCTTTGAAATGTGTTCAATTAATTGTATATGTAATCTGACTTTCATGCATGAAAACTCCACTACTTTCACAAAAGCTGTGTTTAAGATGTAAACCAGAATCCATGTGTATTTTCAAAAATATGTAAACTTGAGCAACTCAATTCTCTTTCCTAGGAACAGTTCACTTAGCGAGATGAAAGGTGGTGGAACATATTTGCAAAAATCATACACAGCAACCCCTGTTGAATTTAGGAACTGTGTAGGAAAGGTTCATGTGAGCTCCAATGGGAATATTATAGGCATTTGTGTATTTCAGTTTTGCTAAGTAAAGACTTTTGCTTAATTTCTGTCCATCACTGACTACCATGACAAAAATAGAAATTCTGTAAATGTGACAAATCAATCATTCTGGTTCAGATGTAATGTTCAGTTAACCTGAAACAGCTTTGGGAGCCTTCATGCAAAGGACAATGTTTATGCAAAACCTAAGAGGATGCAAAAGATCTACAGATAATGAAAAATGAGTGATCACTACTGATTTTCTGTTATAACACTAGGCTTTATTTGAACCACTGCTACAAAAAAAATTTTTTTTGTAGCAGTGGTTCAAATAAAACCCAATGGTTTAAAAAAAAAAAAAAATGATTTCTTCTTTTTTTTTTTTTTTATTGCTGTTTAGGTCTAACTGTGCAGAAAATATCCGTAAACACATCTTGCATACGGGAAAGCATGAAGGAGTAAAAATGTATAACTGTCCTAGGTGTGACTATGGAACAAATATCCCTGTGGAGTTTCGGAACCACTTGAAAGAGCTACACCCAGACATTGAAAATCCTGATCTGGCATACTTGCATGCTGGTAAGGTCCTTCCTCCCTTTGCTTGCAAATTCTTTTCTAAATGCACGTGCTTAAATGTTTGTAATAACAAAACAAGAAGATATTATCATTTATTCTGAAGAAGAGCATGGTTTTGAAATGGGATTAATCCTCTTCAAGTTTTCCAGGGTTAAAGATAATGCATTAAGCACTGAAATCTATTCATGTTACATAAACAAATCTTGCAGTTCAATAAACATCAGAAGTGCATGCTATTTAGATGCCTCATTTTGAAATCTCACTGAACTTTTAGGGAAGAGAAATACTTTTTAATGTTTTTATTAAGTCCCCCTGCCTCTGCTATTCCCTCAAGAACAGAAAAACAAAATTCCATAGGAAATACAGTGGCAAATTAATGCACTGCTTTAAAAATTCTTAGATTTCATTACAAAAAAAGTAGACTGTTCCTCATTAAAAGATAGAACATCAGAGCTCAACCAACAACTTAGATGTATCTTTTCAGGCTTTGTGTTGGAGAGCACACACATGGAAGTCACTTAAGGAATGCAGAAGAAAAACATTGCTTTGGAAACAGGAATTAAAAGTAAAAAGATGGGGTGTTTTCTGTTTAGGAACATGTTTTTTTGGTTTTTATTTGCTTTTGGGTTGTTTTTTTTAATAGATTCTACAGTTCAGAGTGGAAGGCAGAGGATTAATGGAAGCATCAAGTTAGTAGAAAAAAATAATGAGTTCAATGATAGGAGGTTAGGAGAAATAATACAAAATTAGTGTGGAGCTTGAATGAAATGTGATCTTAATGCAAGAGAGGCAGATAACTTAGACATCACTGAGTGGAAAGACAAGTCAGAGCAGTGGGAAAAAAGAACAGATGGTGAGAAGAAAGAGTTGGGGAATCCAGAGGAGGAAGAAGCTATATGGGCCAGAGTCTCCCTGAGATGCAAATTAATCTTCCATTGAATTACTACTATTAGTACTCCTGTGTCAGATTTGAATCTTGTGTAAGGATTTAATATCCTAGTTTTTGATACCTTTATAGCTGTAAAAAAAGCAAAACCTGGACACTTTTCATGCAGCTTCGTGCTGTATGTACACTGTAGTTATTTTAAAATCTCTCAGTCTTCTCAAAATGACTGCTTGCTTTCCTGACTAGAGGCAGTGTATTATTTGTACCATATATTTCTATTTGCCAAGTATTCCACTTCATTTTGGAACCAATCATCATGTCATGTCAGCATATGGTGGATAATATCTGGATGTGCAAACAAAATGCCAGTTGGCAGAATACCAATTTCAAAATAGGTCAGAAAACTGATCACATTTCACCATAGTTCTCACTAAAGCAAATGAATATTCAACTCAGAGCTTAAATCCAGACACTGTTGCATTTTTACTACAATAATCCCACTTAATATGAAAAAATCAAATGTTTTCAGTAGGGAGATAGATATAACAGACAGCTCTAACAGTGATAGAATCAGTAACATTCCAAAATTACAAATATTTTATGTACATTTTCCCATTATTAGTTCAGGACTATATCTGGATAAATCAATTGTTAATTGCAGCATGCTGTGGTTAAAACTGTTCAGCTTGCTTGTCTTGGTAACACAGGAAAACAGTCATCAGTGTGTCGTATCCTAATGATATTTCTTTTCTATACATTCACTCTTATACTGTAGAAATCCCCTTGCACTAAACAGAGTACTGTGCAAATATATTAGGACTAGCAAGAACAGATTGTCACCTAATTATTGTCAGGCTCACCTAGGACTGGTATGCAACAAAAGTCTTGAAACATTGTTTGCATAATTCCATTGCAAAAAGGATGATACTGTATTTTCCTTTCAAAAAGAAACACTATTAAAGAGAAACCTGGGTGATAATTGTGTATTCATACCACATTTAAATTAAGGGAAGTTCATTTTCTTCTTTTCAATCCATTTCTGACTGCTGGACATCTGAGAGTTAAAGTTTTTAGAGAAGGTTTTTTAGAGGAATGAAGGACAACCCCTGTGCCCTGGCTAACATCCCTTATAAAAATAAGATTTGTTCTGTGTCTGGTTCACAGTTACTGATGACTTATTGGTCATTGGCTGCACCCACAGAGAATCTACAACACGACATAGAACCCCTTAGGATGATAGGAGTATGAAAGTGTCATACAAGATTGATTTTTTTTTTTAAACTTAAACATATTTGTCTGTCTTTTATGTTCTAATATTGCTTTGTAATAGGAAAGCTGGCCTTCTGCTTCTTTGAGCAGATAGAATAAGTATCTTCACTGGCAAAGAGACAGACACCAACTCCAGCCACTTTGCAGGACAGGCAGAAATTCCTTCACCACACCTCATCAAGAGTGGAGCTATGGGGTACCTTTAGGATGTGACTGGGAGTAAAAGTCAAGTCTGTTTCTTGTCTGTGAAATTAAGATTGACAGTTGGATTTCTAATTTGGATTTAATGTTCTTTATAATTGTTGCGGGAAGAGTGGAAGCTTCAGACAAGCCTTAGCCTCAGATTTTGGCAACAGTTTAAGATCATGGAATCATCGTGGCCTGAAAGTTCTAATGACAGCAAGTCAGATCTGTTTATAAAATGATTATTTATTAAACAGGCAAGAGATAGCAGATGAAAGATCTTAATCAGAACCACTGACTACACAGTATAAAACTAAAAAGAACTACTAGCAGATTACAGCATAACATAAAAATGCACAATATCAAGGTACCTATATTAGAGCTAGGAAAAGAAATAGTATTGATTAGGAGTCAAATCTAACTTATCACTGAAACCATGCACATCCCTTCACTTAATCCCTGGGGAGTAACGGCAAAGCAGGCATTCCTACTCATGAGAGAAACTCCACACATTTCCGGGGAAATGTACAGAAAATTTCTGCTTTGTGAAAGTTTGGTGTTGCTCTTACAGTTTTAAAGTGGATATCTGTCTGTCAAAAATCTGGCTTATCTTTCCAGATCTCACTTCCATTACTAAGATGTTTATTGGCAGTTGGGAGGTGTTAAACCCATGGTGCCAAAATAACTCACTGTAAGGCAGCTTGTCCTGTTTGAGTTGTCTGGCTGGTTAACAAGCAACAGATAAGCTCTTGTGGGCAGTGAGATGCCCTGTTACAATAATATAATGCTCTTATATTAGTTTCTTGTTAGCTTTTTTGGCAGCTGTTTTATAGGGTCAGTGTTAGTAAGGAGCTTGAGGAAGCTGCATTTCAAAGGGATAGGCCTTGGAAGATGGAAGGCAAAAGAAGCTGGCTTTTACATTTGTGAGGATGATGCTGTAATTGCAAAGTGGTAGCACTTCTGTTCTAAATTGATATATAGAAATGCCAGCAAACCAGGTCTTCGGATTTTCTTTCCTCTTTTTGCTATAGGTTCCCTCTGTCATAGAGGGAATTATTTAACAATACAACCATATTCCTTATGAATCTTAGATATTTTAAAACAGCAACAGTCTGGATTATACTTTGTCTTTAACTTTTAAAATTTGCTACATTTGAGCAACAGGCCTTTAATGCACACAAGCCAACAAAGATATATTCAGTGCACATAAAATTGTGAATTGAATTTTCTAGGCTACACGTCAAATATCAGTTTATGCATTTAACCTTAATTTTTATATGAATCATCAAATCTGTTTTTTAAAATGTCTGTGTGTTGTTCTGTAGGAGCTTGGTACCTATTTCTCGATATTCTCTGACTCATTTTTTCAAGGTCTGTGTTAAAATTGAAATTTTGTTGGGAAAAAAGCCAAGAATCCAGAGACTATTAGCCATTATTCATAAAATTAATTTATTTTCTTTTTAAAACCATTTTAAGATACTGATAGATCTTTTAGCTGTTCTAAGAACAGAAATGGGCTTATGAGCAAGCTCAGGAATCCTGCAGGTGATGTTTAAGTGATAGAAATTTGGTTCTAGTGGAAGCTGTTTATGTACATTCTTGCAAATCTGAATGTGCATCATTACAATTGGAAAATGAATGCAATAGATGATTGAATTGTTATATCATGTTGGTGACTATCATTTTAGTGATTTTTCTAAAAATTAGGTAATTTTATTTAAAAAAATTAGTTTCTTACTGTGGGCTTGTCTGAATTGTGAGGCTCAAAGCAAACTGAAGAAATATTTTGATTCTTGTGTGCATTGGATTGGATTGGATTCTTGTGTGCAATTTTGCATTTGGATTGCATTTCCAAAATTCTTGAATGTGTTTCATTCTATCTGATGCTACATTGCAATACTGAGTTGAACTGAATGTGAATGCTTTGTCAAGTGGGACAGGAGAAGGAGCCGTACCTCTGGTAGATCTTGCAAGGGATCAGTATTCCAGTTTTCTTTCTCGGTGCTTTGTCTGCTTTGAAGCAGCATCACTTGGTAGAGATAATTTCAGTTTGAACTAAATGTTCATCATTTAGGAGCTTTTGCCTTACAAACATTGTGATACTATTATGATGCATTATTTATGTCCAAACAGTGTAATATCTATGCCTGAACAACTCCATAGTTCCAATAGCTGCAGAGTTTGTGGCTTCTCACAGTTTGCCATACTAGCCTTCTGTGGATACTAAACTGGTCAAAAGCAAAAAGCTCTTCAGAGAGAAGGGAAGAGTTTGCTCATTATTGGTTTTGTGATAATGTTGAAAGTTATGCAGTGATACTGAGGGTTTTTTTCCATATCATTATTTCCATGATGCACTGTAAAAAGTGGAGATGATTTCCAAGAATGACTGCAACCCTAGAAATCAGAATAACCTGGCTTTTCACTGAGCAAAAGATATAATGGTCCTGCTGTTTGTACAAGGTTCCTCATGTGCAAAATAGCTGCGATGCTTCCATAGTTTGTCACAAAGCTCTTGCTGTAAAATGGCTTCATGACAGTCAACTGTGTGATTAGGGAACTGCTTAAGGCATTGAACAGGAAATTTGGTGATGTTTAATTTAGAATTAGCAGTTTCCTTAGAAGTCATTTTTAAAAAAAAAGAAATCAGTGAAGCAAACTCAATTCATTGTACTCTTTGGTAAGGTTTTTGGGTTTTTTCCTGTGACAGTGATACTATGCTTGCAAAGCATTCAAATTTTCCAGCGTGTGGTGAGAGTCTACCACCCATAGCCCCATGAGTAGGAGTGGAGGATCACTTACTCCTATGGATGCTGACAGAACTAGAAGTGTGAGCTGCTTCCCCACTCTGCACAGACATGTTTTCGGGAATGCTTGGAAGTACAGCTTTGTGTGCCTGTGCCTCTGTGAAAATTATAGGTGCCTCTGGGGTTGGGCATTCACAGAACAAAGATTGTGACGATTGTGTTTTGGCAGTTGGCTGCCTACGTGGTGATTGAACGCTTAGTGTTCATGAAGAGTTACATAATTCATGACCAAATGATAGATAGGTACTTGATTATAGTGTATGAGTTGCTTCACAGGGAGAAAATATCAGACATGAGCTACTCTTAGTCTAGCTGAGAGAAGCCTAAGAAAAATCAGGTACTGAAAGTGTAGTCAGATAAATTGAAATGAGAAACAAGGTGCAAACACTTAAATATGAGGTCAATTGAGCTCTGGCAGCAACTAGCAAAAGAAATTATTCTTCTTCTGTTCCTTTGAGCCTTGAGAAGACTGGATGTCTTTCTGGAAAATAGGTTTTAGGAGGGCCCAAGGTTGCTGGGTTCACTGCAAAATGTAAAGGGGCTTTGATATACCAGACTATTATCTAATAGACCTTTCTGCTCTTAAATCTTCAAACAGTGTTAATCCACAGCCGCCTGTTAAGGGCTGTGTTTGTGAATCTGTTTGTGTGTTGTGATAGCAGTGGAATAACTGAGAAGACAGGTAAGTCCCCCAAAGTTTTCTTTCTCAGAGAGGCAATATTCACATAATCAGTGCTAAATTCTTACTCTCTTTGAGCCTAAAGTGGAAATACACTCACTTAAACTTTTTGTTTCTGATATGTCAGTAAATCCCTGATAAAATATCTTGTAACATGCATTTATTTGTTTGCTTAATGTGTTTAAAGAATCCATATGAAATTCTCTTCTTCTCCCTGGCAGTTCCCTTACTGTCTTATTTTCTGTTCTTTTATATATGTTTGGAAAGTGTTTTTGCAAACTTTAAGTGCACTTTTCAAAAGGCCATGCTTTCCACACATTTCTCTTTCCGTTTCTTTGGCTCTTGAGAAACAGGGCTGTACCAGCAGCCTGCAGCATGATTGCATCATCAACAGGGGACACAGTTGTGATCCTATCAGTTGTAACAGTTGCAATATTCATGAATGGAATTCTGAAAGTTCAAATAGTTAATCCCAAATAAAATTGTGATCTTTATCCCACTTGACAGCTACATTTATCAAATTATTAAGAGAAAAAATTGATTGCTAAAAGTTATGGTGTGATCTATTATGTGATTTTATCAAGGTATAACTCTATTACGAAGTGGAAACTGCAGACTTATTCAGAATGTGAATTGGACACACAGAACCTGATAATATAGCAATTATATTAGTATCCTAGTGCTTTTCTACTTCTAAATATTTTTTCTACTCCTTTCTTTGGCATATTTTTTATTCTTTAGTAGAAAATATAGTTAAACAATAGGAAAAATGAAATAATAAAAGCCTGTTTGCTCTTATACTCTCTGAATTTATCAAAATACAAAAATATAAAATCAGTAAATGCTATTTATCAATGCAGCAATGGAAATACAAGTCAGTTGAGTACTTATACAAACTTGCAATTCATATCTGGTGTAAAATCGCCAAAGAATAGATACACAGTTTTGTTTGCAGAGCATTTAACTTTTTTTTTTTTTAATAGTTAATGTTCATAGTCTTTATCACTGTTTAAATAAAACACTTTAAATGCTGTCATTTGAAGCAATATTAAAATTGTCATTGCTAGATATAGGCAAATCAGGTGCAAGATTTTACAGCAGCAGAATATTGCTTGCGTTTCTAGTCAGATAAAGCATTATTTTTGGTGGCTGGTATACTTTAAAAAAAAAAAGAAAAAAGCAGCAGCAGCTCTGCTTCAAACAGGTTTGCTCTTGTCATAGCTATTAGTACCAGTCTTTCAATAGCATGTCATGTTGATTGGCAGACACTCCCTTTCCTCTTTTGTGAAGAATAATAATTTTAGTGTGTGCTTGAAATAAAAACCTAGTATAAATGATTTTCTGTTTGTAGAGGAGAAAGCCAGGTTCTTTTTAACATATGTAGATTATGTATTATTGTGTTTCAGGAAAGATTAATCTGTGTTAAAAAAAAAAAAAAAAACACGTATTTTTTTTTTTAGAACTGTCATTTTTTAGAAGGCATTGTATACCTAGCAAGCTTCCATAGCCAGTATATTTATCTGGGTGGTCATGACATCAAAGTTGGTTCTTTCCAGGTAGCAAGTGAAGTAGGAAAAAAAAATTGAGTTCATGAAAGTACTTTGTCTTTCTTTTTTTTTTCCCTAGGATATTGCTTTTTCTGCTGCTGTTGAGGAGCATAGGGATTCCTTTCATAGTTCCTTAGTTGCTTTTCCTGAACAATCAGCATATATTCCTGCTGACTGACATGAAAGGAGGTTTTGAAATATTTTGATGCAAATATTACATCATCTAATATTCAAAACCCACCACTATTAATATTAGTTACATCCTTTAAGTGAAAGATATTCTCAGATAAGAATGAAAGCCAATCAGTCTCACTGAAGAAAAAAAATGTTCAGAATATAGTTTTAAAGGAAAAGGAAAATACTGCCTAGACCAAAGTCTGGAACACCTCTTAATGCCTCTGCCCAGTGGAGGTATAACAGGTGTCCTGTTGTGTGCCAGAAGCTGCAGGGCCATTGCACAGGGGTTTCATATTGTGTAGAGCACCAGAACCATGCAGTCACAATCCTGCTTTCCTTTCAGCGCATTTCTGTCCACGGCCCTCCTAGCAGTCATCGTTCCTTTTCTGAAAACTATCCCAGTTTGTAGCAGGACAACTAATGTTTGTGGTGTGAGCTATTGCTCCTGAGCAGATTAATCTCTTTGCCCATATCTAAATATTTAATCTGGGTGTTGGTGTGCGCGTCCTTTCCTGCCATTCCTCTCTGTGGCATTCCAGTTTCCAAAATTGGGAACCATTTGGCTGGCCTGCATGGGGGCTGTGCCATTGTGGACGATAGAGAAACCCTCTTCAGGTCTGAATTTTTGTTGAACCCTTAATGCCTACCTTGTATCTGCCCTCAAAACACCCTTGGACAGGCATCTGCTTTGCAAATTCCTTGCATTACCCATGCTGGATCCCTGCTGGTATCCATAAAGACTGGTGCCTCTGCAAGGATGTCAGGTTCACCGATGAAAAGAAGGTAATCTTACTCCAAGATACTATTTCATTATATTAATAGATAAAATATCCTTCATGAAGAACGAGCCACATTATTGCCTATTTGGAGCTAAAAATAGGCTATCCTAACATAAAACTTTTAAAGCAAGGCTGAAATATTTAAGTGCAGAAGTAGAAGAAAGCCCTTAAGACATGACAGCCATCTAGAAAGGCAAAAATATTTAATTGTGCTAGAATATATATATGCATAATAGTCTTTGGCAAATGTAAATAATAACAGGAAATACTAGCATTGGAATATCAACATACTAAAATACATACAAAAACACCAAAAGTGGGATATCAAGGTCATCAAGAAAACTTTTCAAACAAACAAAAACAAAGATAATAATCTTACAGGAGGAATAAAAAATAAAGATGTATAATGCCTAGGAATAATTCAGGATATTTTTATGTGGAGATTGTCCTATACACTGAACATTTAAATTGCTTTCCTATTATACTTTTTTAAGTCTGGATCTCTTAGTCTATCATCTAGGGAAGTTATATTGGAATTCTAAGAAATATAAAGACCTTATTTTTTAATTTTCATTAAAGTAAATATAAAACAAATATAAGACGCAACTGGAAGAATGAAATTAAAATTTTGATTTAAAATGTGTGATAAATTTTGTAATATATATAGTAGATAAAACTTATTTAATTACTTTTATATTTAAACTATATTGAAAATAATCATATATGCCTAGTGTGTGATAGAAGTGATTTTTTTTAAATTTAATTCAAATGAAAATATAAATAATAAATATCTATAAATAGACCTAAATAATAAATTTCTCAACTGTGCCATCTTCATTATGAACGAATTATTTCATCACTTGCAGAGTTGAACTAACAGTGCTTCAAAGACCTATGGGCGCTGTATTTCAAATAACCATAGCAGGGTGTATTTTCCCTGCATAATGCCACCTCCTCTTGGTGGCTTCCTCTGTGGCTGTGCATTATTTAGGGGACTCTTCATGCTTTTTCTTCCTGTGAGATGTTACTAGCGTCCCAACAACCTGCACTGAAATTATTCTTGATAAATAGCTGAAATTTTTAGTATTTGTAAATCTGCTTGCAAGTCTTTGTCTGAGTTTTAGATTATTTATAAGTTACACAAAATTACTTGCTTGTTAGACATAGCTTCATTACTGCACAAATAATAGCAAATAATTTCAGAATCAGAAAAGTGCTGACATTGTTGTGGTTTACAGTTATTGACTAAGTGCCACACCCCATCACTCATTCCCACCGATAGAGAGATGATGGGAATCAGAAGATTGAATTTCAGTCTCAAAATTGAGAAGGCTCCTAGGCTGAGATAAAAGCAGTTTATTAGATAAAGCAACACAAGGAATTAATTCATCATATCACATGGCCTGGCAGGTGTAACCTACAGGAAAGCTGGGCTCCATGGCATGTAATGGTGGCTTGGGAAGACAGATGCCAGTACTCCAAACATTCCCCCCTTTGCTTCTTTTCCCCTCCGCTTTACATGCTGAAAATGATGCCATGTAGTATGGAGTGTCCCTTCGGTCAGTTGGGTCAGCTGTCCTGGCTGTGTCCCCTCCCAACTCTGTGTGTACCCGTTTCCTCGCTGGTGGGGTGGGGTGGGGAGCAGAAAAGGCCTTGACTTTGTGCAAACGCTGCTCAGGACTAAGAAAATCATCCCTATGACACAGTTTCCAGCTCAAATCCAACACATACCAGCAACTGTGAAGGAAATTAATTAAATACATGAGCCAAAGCCGGAACATAGGTATGAGGGATTGAAGCACAGTGTTAGTTCTGTGCTTGGTGCTTTACTACTTTGGATCATGAGTGAAGAGAAGAGCCTTCAGCAATAATTGCTCCAATGAATCACAAATCATTGCAATTCCATGCTGATTTTTAAAATTTCTTCTGGACTTTCGTTTTGTTTGCTTTCATTAATCCAATCTGTGCTGCACTGACTTTCCATTAATTTCTTGACATGGCATCTTGAGTCTTGACCTTTCTAAGTAGGATGCCTTGTCTGTCTGATACTCATGTTCTTTTGTACTTCTAATTTCTATTTTACTTCCAACAGTTCTTCATAATTTTTTCCATCTTTTCATTTACCAGATCTTTGGTACCTTTCAAGTGCTAAATGCTCTCCCATATATCCTTAGTAACCATGCTGGATTTTTCTGTCCTTTTTAATATTTAGGTTTTATTGGATGAATGTAGATTGCACCTTCTCTAACTCTACCTTAAATAATTGCCACTTAAGGGAATTAAGAAGTACAAGGGAAGGAAAATGCTGACCCATAGACTAAGCAGAAGGAAAAAACGTTCCCACTGGGTCCAATTTCCTAAGAAGGACCATCAGGATAGTGACTAGGACCTGAAATTATGGGCTGAATGACCTCTAAAAAATTATCAGTTCAGAGAGGAGCTTGTCTATAACTGTTTGCTCTAAAGGAAATGAAGATAGGTAGAAGTCTCACAGAAGAAAGATTGCTTCACTTTCATGGTGAACATATAAGAGCATAATATGAAACTATATCTCATATAAATACACTGCATGTCGGCTGTCTATAATTCTTGTATCATGTCAAAAAGCCATGGAGACAGATATCATATCTCTTAACTCCCAGCTGGCCAGTTAGTGGGGAACCCCTTTTTCTTAGTACATCTTCTGAATTTAAGATATTTTATGCATGTCTTGCATTTATTGGAGTGAGTATGTGCTCATCAATATCTAACATCAAAGAAATGGTTTGTACTTAAGTAACTACTGCAGATTTAATACAGATGTTTTCATTCTCTGAGTCATTACAATATGATTTTCATATAATTTTCTCTGATAGTAAAAAGAGACCTTAAAGTGAGTGCAATTTTCATATAAATTGCATAGGAACCTGAGCATTAATAAAAGCTCTGGGCTTTAGACAATTCAGATCACTGGTTCAGATTCCACATGTCCAGATGAAAGGTACTGCTGGCTTAAGTGGGTGCAATTCCAGTTCCTCAGCTTTGGAAAGTAGAAGAGGTCCCTGACATCCAAAAGCAGAGTTGCTGGACAGGTTTCTGCAGTATAGCTAAAAGGATTTCTCGGGTATTTAAAGAAGACCAGTTACTGATTGCCACAATCAGTAACTGCTTAAATAATATTTCAGAAACTTAGATTATTGTTGATGGAAGAGGTTTTATTAGTAGTTTTCCTGTAGTTAAGAGTGAGTTGCTCTGTAAGTGTTTGGGATTACAATGTATAATGTACTTACAAAGAATCATTGAGATAACTACCATACTACATGCTAAATGATGCTCCTCCTTCTTTTGTACCTTGCTAAAATGGTACTTCATAATCAGTCTGAGAACTAATAGCAGATAACAGTTCTCAAAAAACAGATTTTAGGAGATTTCAAAGAATTTATCTACTTTGAAATAATAGTATCTAGAGGAAACATAAAATGAAAGCATCTATTGATAGCAAAAAAAGTCAAAACTGATTATCAAGGTATCTCAAGATACATTGGAAGGTTTTAGGTAAACATTTTTAATGTAACATTGATTTTGGATTTGGCATATGTATCCGACATTTAAAACTCTATTTGAAAAATTTGAAGTTAGGATAGGAGAAATTAAACAACAAATTGGCACTCAGTAAAACAGCTTTAGTAGTTTCTAGAGTATTTGAGTAATGCAAAATTAAAAAGGAGAAACCATGGTGAAACATTTGGAGTCGTCACATATTATTGCATGTCACCACCACAGAAGTGCCCGTGGGATAAAGCTGCTTCTAGTCAGCTCAAGTTAGCCTCGTCTGGTAAGGATTTATCCACAAATCCTTACTGTTACAATAGTATTCAGTGTTCTTTTAATTGTTGTTGACCTCTTCTTTTGTAGTCCACCTTCCTCTGAGCAAATTCAGCTACTATCAAAATTGTCAGTAAAATTTGCTGAGCCGTTTGTGTTCTTCTATCCACTCAAACAAAAATACTGAAATGTGAAGTCAGAAGTTTATCAGTATATGTAATGAAAATAATGAAATCTCAATTATCTGTAATTCAGCAGAGCCCTACTTGTGGTACAGATCAAGAGGGCTAAGACAGGGGAAGACAATCCTCTGTTCTCTGTTGTAGTTGTGGGGGGATTTTGTTGCATGTGCTGCTTCCTGCAAACCTTTGAGCTATGTAAGTGACCAACTGATTGCATATATTTCTTATAGTGTCTTGAGATATCAGTTTTAAAATTATAAAATGCAATAATTCTAATATTAAGAAAAAAATAGAGAATTTTTGATAAATAAAGCTATTGTCATATTTGATGACTGGTATGCAACAGTCAACACCAATTGTAAGAAGATATTATCAGGTTTGAGATGCTGGCCAAGTACTCAGGGACACAGAGTAAATGGTTATAACTTGGAATAACCAGCATAAGGCTCCTGAGGATCTTGGAAAAGCAGAGAGAGCAAATGACACTTTAATGGAGACACTAGACCTCCTGATTCCGATAGTACTTCGATTTTGCTGCCACCTTGTCACCAAAACTGGGAGAAAAAGGATTGATTTTGGGGGGATACTTTTATGTATGGCAACTCAGTCTCTGGGATGAAATGGGTTTCAAAATGTGGCTGTGCAGGTGCAGAAGTGGCTCCCAATCTAAAGGTGATCCACTTTGCAATGTCAGTGCCATGTCTCCGTGGTGATTCTGCTATGTAGAAGTAAGCTATAATGAGATGTCTGCATTGTGACATGAGAGAATTTTAGGCATAATGATTTTTTCAAATTATTTTTAAATTTTATCAACTTCAAAACTTCCTCTTTTCTTAAATTCACAGCTTTTCTTTTTTTTTCTTTCTTTTCTTATGGATGATTTTCAAAATAAATGCAGATCCTTTCAATATTAGCATTAACAGATAAACTGAGCTGATTAAAGTTATTTTTGCCAGTGTTTTTTTTAAAGAAATCATTGTAGAATTTGCAATTTGATTGCCCCTGATGCTGATTGGCAGAAGTAGGTCTCTTTCTTCGCTAATCTAGAATTGCAGATATTATAGAAAGAAACAGCAAATTTAAAGTTGTACTTCAGTTTAAAATATAAAGTTTATGTTGATAAATCTTCTAGTGCTTTTGAATATATGTTTCATTTGCATACCATGGCATTATATTGCATTTCCCAAAACAGTTCCTGTTTCTCCAAATACTGTTGTGTACCTGCTGCTGACTTCACTGGGCATATATATGTCTAAATTTGGTGGAACATGAATTCTGTATTTTCTGTAGGTTTTACTAATTTACTTTAGTGTTTCAGGTACTATCTCTTACTTTGAAAAGAAGATAATTGTTGCCTTTACACCAATGCTCCACCTGCATTGTTAGAAAGATACTTGATAATACTTTGTTTTAAAAACTACAGACAAGATAAATTCTAATAGGCTTTGGCTGTATAGGATGAATAAAGCCAAATTATAGTCCTTATTTTTCAGGATTTTCTGACTATAAATATACCCATATAGCCATTGTTGTCCAAGAAATTACTACCAGATTCCATGTTTGAAGAAATGATAAAACATGTCCTAAGCTTTCAAGATTCGTGGTAGCTTTTAAGAAGTATGAGCTGTTTTGGAAAGGCCATGCTATCTGACTAGCTCATATTTTAATAAAAAAATTAACATGAATTACACATAAGTAAGCATAATTTCTAATGCTCTTGTAAACAAGTACAGTGTTATGTAGAAGAAATCGCAGTGTTTAGGACAGGGAGAAATAGAACCAGTCCAAGTTTTCAGTCTGTACCCTGCTGCAGTATGGATGGTACACAGCAAGATGTTTTGCAATAATTAAAGGCCTTAGGCTTCTAAGATGCTTAGAAGCATCTAAACATGGTTATTGTTACAGTTATATGAGGTAGGAGATAAGTTAAATGGTGTCTTTTCACTTTCCAGTAAACTTTTATTTTTTTGCTTGCATTGTTTAGAAATTGAGTTTTAAGTGTATTGAGCTGTTATGAGCGTCTCTCAGCGAGGCAAGAACTCTGAGTTTCTAAACAACACTGAGATACAAGATTTGTATTCTTGGGTACATTTCTAATTTTGTAAGTTATAATATATAAGTCAGTCATGAAATAGAAAACTGATTTCATTTCATTGTTGTGATTAATTTTCCATAAGAAATACGGTATTTATATTTCATACATTTTTAGAAATATTTGTAATAGATTTATGGTTCGCCAGTATTGTGATTTGGTTTAATTTTTATTGCATAGAACCAAAATTTCATTGCCAATTTTTGTATTTAAAGGCTTGTTAATCAGCATTGATTTCTTAGTTTGGTTTTGGTTCTGAGCTGAAAAATACAGTACATCACTTACTGTTCTATCACCTGACAGGGACTGATAAAGCATCCGTGCAGAAAGTGTCAGAAAAGGTTAATATTTATTGATTTTATGGCGCTACAACCAATGTAGTTTTGCCATCAAAGATGTATGGCCACCAGCAATGGAATCTGTAAAATTGCAGGTTGGATGCTAGTTTTTATTATAACCTATGCCAGTATTCTGGCCTTAAAAAATGACAGATATTTAATTTAAGACAAAAGGTTTTGAATGTACAGTTACTGTATACCTGCACCAGGAATTCAGTGTTCTGAAATGAAATTTGAGCACAGCACTTAAAAGTTTAAGGTGTTGGGGGTGTATGTGGGGGGGAACACAGAACCTTGAATTGCAAATGACAATCACATTTAGCCTTTTCATCCACTTAACTATGTGCTATTGATCTGTAGAAGGTGCCCAAGCAACTGATAGCTAAAATTATGAGCAATAAAGGGCTTGCTTCTTCAAACAAAAAGTATATAATTAGTAGGAGTGGAGGAGGGGGCAGAGCCTGTGTGTGGTTTTAAAGGCATTTAAACAAGATGGACTGAGTGCAACAGCAGTTTGTAAGAATACACAAGGAGAAATCTGGTTGCCTTGAAGCATAAATCCATGGTCTGGTTGCAGCTTGTGTGTAAAAATTAGGCATGCACTCCAGCCTTTACATTTATCTCCATCAGGGTTTGCCTGACAGAAAGACAATCTGTTGGTTTGCCTACATCAACTAGGGAGAGGAAAATCTTGTGAAGCTTTGGTTCTTCTAAATGCATCCATAGTTTGCATTTTTGTTCTATTTTTCATTTAGATGACTCTTGATATCAATCTTTTCATAACTGATAGTTCTATTGATACATAAGGAAGGTTTGCAAGAAGATAGAAGAATACTTACTGAAGTGCTGAAAATTAGTCTACTAAAATGCACACAAACATGCATAGAGCTTAGAGAAGCAGGTTTGTAGGGAACTTTAGCAGGATGTGACCCCAGATTTTTAGAATCCTTGTTTAACTATTTATTACGTAATTATTATTTTCATAGTACAGTTTTGCATGCAGATTTTCTCCCCCACTTTCTTTAAGGTACACTGTCAGGGACAGCAGTAACAATGGGTTTGTTTTTGAACAAAACCTAATGATAATTCAGCAGTGAGAAACTCTTATTCTAACATGACTGGTAGAATAAATTACATGGCATACAGTAAACATGCTTTAGATCGCCTCTTCTCTGTACCACATTTTTCTGTTGAGCTTTATACCACCAGTTTGTCTGGGTTCTTTTTCCCCAGACAGCTTACCCGTTTTATTGTGCTCATTTAGAGGAAAGAAAAACTGTTTGTCTCCTTGAAAGGCAAGAGAACAGTGAGTGGAAAACTACTTTTATAGCTAAAATACCATTATAATATATGGCAACTAAAATTCTAAAATTGAAAGAGAAGATACAAGAGAAAATCTTAAATCACTTTTTTAAAGCCACTGACAATTTGAAATATTCCCATGAAGATTTCTAGGTTTTTTCTTCCTTCCTTGAACTTAGTAAAATGTGATTTTTAGAATGATTGTTACAATAACTTGTTTAATTTCAATAATTCAAATAAGATCCATTCCTCTTATAACTCCACCTTTTTTTTTTAATGACTGCGTCATTAATCTAACATTTTCCATTTTTATTGGGCTTCATTTTTCCCCCTTCTGATCTCTTTAAATTATGGCTATGAAATGGCACGCACTCAGCAGTGGCACGCACTGGCTGCATTTTCACACCCCTTCTACCCCTTTGTCTCATGGTTTTAATTTTCAGTAAAGCCAAGTGCCAACAACCTTGTGTGGTGTCTGTAAGTGATTTCCAGGCTACAGCTCTGGATGGCAGCTTAGTGACAGAAAGTTTTTCAAACACTTGATTTCTTTTTTTTTTTACCTTTTTAAATTAAATATCCCTGCTATGAACTATTGGTTACACTTTCTAACACCTTCACCCCAAAATTGGTTATTACCATACATAATGATTGATATATTGTTAGCTGATTTTAACAAATGATTTTGTGGAATTATTACTTAATTCATAATGTAATTAATTTTTAGTACCCAGCAATATAGAATTGAAGCCATATATTTATTTTGGATTGCTTAACCATAAGAAGACTGCATTGCCTTAAAACGTCATTCATTGAGTAAATAAAATAAATTTATTGTAAGATTTGTCCGAATTTGGTATAGAACTAAAGGATGAAGAAGAAAAGAGGTATTTTGAGTCGGCAACTCACTGAATGATTACGTGGGCTTCTGTGCCCTCCTTGTGTCTATGTGAAATGGTAAGGAAAATAAGGAGCCCAGAAATTCCTTATCATTCAGATTTTACTTGTACTCAAGCAGCTTTGATCTTCAAGTACAGGATAAGAAATGGTCCATCAGGTTAGGGTTAGGATTTGGGTTAGGACTCATCTATGGTAATGCTGCTCTAAACACTGGTTTGTGTGCCCTGTGACTAGTGCTGCAGAATCACTGAGTGTCTGCAACAAAAGGTAGTGTTTGCTTATATTTCACAAAAAAAAGTCAACATAAGCACAAATTACTGCAGTGTGTATTTCAGATCTAAGTCAGGGTGTAAAACCAAAGCAGTGTTATTGAAATCACTGTATCACTATTTACAAAACACATAAAGTAGCAGAGCGTTTTCTCAAGAGCTGGTGGTGGAGCTCTGCTGTGGGTATGGAGATGCACTGGTGCATCTCTGGAATGCTGCCATGGTAAGAGGTATTTGAGCTGGTGTGGAGTGGGAGATGGACAAAAGTCTTTCCAACCCCACACAATGCTGCTCACAAGCCTGAACACTCTGTCTTGTAAGCAGAGAAACACAGAGCCCTGTGTGTGTTCTCCCCTTCTGCCCGTACTGGACATGGGACACCTTGCTGTTTGGTAAATAATGTGATGTGACTGCCCTCACAGATCTGTAGAGGTATGCCCTGGCATTTAATTCTTCGTCATTTTCTTTAGTTAATCAATTGCATTTATATTTATGTACAGTTTTCTTCAAGTGTTTCTTGCTATAATACTTCATGAAATAATTTATTTAGATTTTCTTGAGCCTCCTTACCAAAGTTATAAATTCAATTGCATTGCTTTATTGACTGAAATGTTACAGAGCAGTTAGTTTTTATTGTTTTTGTAGGGTAAAATGTGTGATTTTATTGTTCATTTTTATATCTGAGATATCATCTTTTATTAGAATTTTGAAATGTATCATCTTCAGGATAAGATTTATCCACAGTGCTAAGTACACATTTTAAAATGCTGATTATTTAACCTGTAATTCATCTTAAAAGTCAGATTTTGGTTTTTGGTAGAGTCAGGAATATAAGCATAATTTCCCTTGCAGTATCTTTTTCTCAAGAAGCACTCATAAGAATTGCAATATCCATCCCACCCCTTTCTTTTGCTTAAGGAAGGAAAGAGTAGCAATAACCACTTGGAGTATTGTGTCAACATTCTGCCTTTATCCCTCTTTCCTTGTTCCTGGGTCAGAATATGGCAGGTAGAAGGGGAAAGGTCCCGCTCCTATGTGGATGTACATAGTTATATATATAGGCAATTATTTTTTGTAAATAAACTGTATATTACTTATGTAGTAAGTTTAGATTTCTCGTAATTGCAACTTTAAAATTATTTGTTGATTTTGGAGTAAATACAAAATCACAACTGTTTAAAGCTGTAATTTATATAACTAATACATAATATGCTCAAATATAATTTTTTTCTTCTTATGTGTTTTACCTGGAAAGGTTTAATTGCTTGAAATTCCAAAGTTTCCTATAGATATCTAAGCCCAAAGAAAGACATGTCAATTTTCTGTGGACAGCTTAGTCAAGCATTGTGTTTTTTCAGCAGCAACTTTTGCACATTACTTCAATTCACTACATGATACTTCAGAATATTTCCTTCAGCTTGTATCTAAGATGTTGTTAATTAGGCCTCACCATGTTTAAGATGGGTGTGGATGAGTCAAGTGGTGTGTTCTGTTTCCCCTTGTGTCATCATCTTTTCTCTACAGTGCAGTGCAGTGCAGTGAAGGCAGCAGTGTTACGAGTAACTTTTAAATTATTGACTAGTCCAGCTGATATTTAAAGATTAAATATTTAAACATCACTGGCAATTTGGGGATTTTGACCCAAACAACCACTTTTTATTTTTGCTGCTGGGGAGCAATTGCAATCAGTGTTCAGAGGCTTCAAATTGTCATTTACCTTCCTATAGTGACGTAGCATTACTGATAAAAGTGTGCTTTATTCCTTTTTTAGTGTCATTTGAGACAGAGAAAGGATTGGGACACATGCTAAAGAGCTGGTTACATTTTTCAAAGAATGCAGTTATTAATTAATGCAACTCATAAACCAATCTACACAGATAAACTGACTCATTGAAACTTCACTGTGCTGTGGGGGAAAAAAGGAATAGCTGTAATTTTGAGGAAAATGCTCTGTATCTTTCATATCAAACTGAGACAGCAATTCCCTGTCTTAAGCATACAGTGAAAATTAGCTTCTTGCCTTTGCAAAATGAGTTTGTTTGTGTTGTGTATCTGTGCATGACCACATTTGTTAACAAAACCCTGGTCAGTGATAAACCAGATAGGTATTGGGAAGGAAGATATTCTGATAGTAAGGCTCTCAAGATAAATGGGTGGACTTTCAATGTACAAAAGTAGGAGACTTTGACAGTGGAACCTATGAAATTGTCATGAATCTCTTCAATTTCCTAGTGTCCCCGTTTAAAATTTTTTACTGTATTTCAGAAATAGAGAAGCAATATTATATCATTTAGAAGCAATCCAGATAATTTCAGATCTGTAGCAGGAAAGACAGGAAATGGGGTAATTAAAGAGGAATTAAAGTCCAATTCTGTAGGCATGTTACATACTTAACTACCTTGTAAATGTCCAGCCTCCTGCTGAAATTGTATTGGATCCTCAGTTCAGACACACATGTATGGATGAGGCCTCTTTCAGACTTAGGTAGGGAGCTGACAGAAGGTCCTGCAGCCAAGTCCCAGCCTCCCAAGGGACTGGTCTTCCCTTAATACAGGGAAGGGGTCTTTTCAAAATCAAAATTCAACTTATTCTGCTGTGATTAAGACATATGTTAATAGCGATATGCACTGTTTTTAATAATGTGGCAAAAGGAAATGGAAATTCTGGGTAGGGCTTCATCTCAAAAAAGTAGTTGCTGTGTGCATGAGGAGTAGAATGGGGGAACAAGCGCAGGAATGTGCTCTTGTATTTCAAAGAGAAGAAACAGCATGTTCCCCTTACTGCTGGCACAACTTGGCTACTGATAGCAGTATTCTCTAAGTCTCTTCTGTAGCTCCTTTATGGGACCTGGTCAGCAGCAGCACCAAATCTAAAATTCCATTCTGCCTAACTGTCATCTCATCCCTAGTTTTGCTGGTCAGAGACATGAATCTCAAACAGTGTGTTTTGCAGTAAGGATGGTCGGTAAATACTGCAGCCTTCATTTGAATGAAATATGTAGGCTGTCTGATAGGGCTCCTGGTAAAAACTCTGAATTTACAGATGATGTAAAGACGAAGAGGTGTGATTCACAGTACCTCTGTTTCCTTGTGCTCTGTAGACCAGTGTGCAACCACGCCCTTCACCTCAAGCAGACACAGAGTGAAGCTCTGCATAACTTGTGCTGTTTCAGCCTTTGTACCATAAAACAGCAGACTGCACGAACAAGAGAGCCTGGATAGGTTTTTTGTCATTGTCCAAAATTGCTCAGATGTAGATAGGGCAAATGTAGAATCTGAATACCTCCTAAAACTGGGTCATTTGTTGCCAGGGGTTGGGTATAAGGAAGGACATAGAGTATTTCAGCGGATTTTTATCATCAAAAATCATTAGCTGCAGCTGGCCTCAGCTTAAATAGCTCTGAACTTAGCCATCTTATGGTGGGAGACATTTGACCTTCATCTAGTCCAAGAAAATGAAGAAATTGGTTTGTCCTCATTCCCCATACATACTTACTCTTCAGGACCAGGCAGGAGTTCAGCAGAGCTGACATTTGGCCTCTTCTTCCTTAATTTTAATAGTTGTCTTTGAAAGAAATTGCCAAATTATTAAATGTTTAATATCACAGCACTTAAAACATATAATTTTAAAACAGTCATGTATAATATTCTTTTATGTGCATATGTAGTAAAGTGCACTTATATCTTCCTTTGTGTTTGATCATTAACAGATATATTATAATGTCAATATATGCTATGAATGATATTTTAAACAAACCTTCTACTGACTTGGCTGTAAACTTGTGAAAAAACATTGGTTTCACCTTAAGGTTTTAATTTCCTTATGTTTAGTATAAAATCAATACTTTAAGAGTGACTAAAATAACAACCAGGCAGTATTTACTGCTTTTATGCTGAACATTTCACATCAGAAGAATGTAGGAGGAGTGTCTGAGTTATAATTTAAACATTTATAACCATCATTCTACTTCATCTGAGAAAGCTTACTTTATTAGGTCTAGAATTACAATCTATTCAATTAAAGCATTTCTCAGATAAGTACTCTGAGTGGTAAGAAGTATTTTCCTAAATCTCAGATGTAGACGTTTGAATTTAGCATAGTCCTTCACCATTAAAAGTCAGGAATAGTTTGTCAAATATCAATAAAAATCAGTTTAAAATTGCTGGAAAAGAATGAAAGAATTGTGTCCACTACATTGTCTTTAAAAATAACGTTAAAAGCCTGAATATGGTTATTGGAGTGTCTGTTCATAGATGTATGAGCTAGATAAAGGGCATTTTGCCATAATGTGTCAGATTATTTTGACTTCAATTTTTCATGAGGCATGTTAAGTTAAGGTAGTGCCTAATGTGAGTAATAGTGACAGAATCTGACCTTTGCATGTGATTTTTTGTTCCTTTTCTATAATGATAGTGAGCATCTGAAGTAAACCTTATATCAGCCAGAAAGTGTTACTTTTTGTCATTTTTCACAGTGAACCAATTGGAGTTGGTTTTTAATCTCTTGTCTCCTGATCCATAGTCTTTCTTCTTTGTCCTGTCTTACTTTCCAAAACAGAGCATAACTAAACACTTAGGGTGATCAATAAACCACTTCTTCGGCAAAAAGGGAGCACTACAAAGAAACAAAGCAAAACAACAAATAAAATAATACCCCAAAAGGTAACTCAAGTTTCTGGATAAATGGTGCAATTGGTCTTACACTGACTGTACCTCTAAAGCTGTAAAGATTTCATCTAGCAGTGGCACATTCTTTTCTTAGATTATGAATATCAAGTTCAGAGATAAAAAGGAGGTGAAAGAATACAACTCTAAGTGCATTTCATTTTTGCCCATTCCAGCTTGAGGAAGGCTGCTCCAGACTGGTCTTGCTTAGTCCTGTATTTTTGTCTCATAACTTCAGGTTATTTTGCTACATGTCCTTGAAAGAATTCCTTTGTCTGTGTCATAAATCCTTGACAAGCCTTTTCTGACTGCACAGGATGCACATAGGTTTTGTTTTGTCATTCACGCCAACAGTACGTCCTCTAAAGCAACACTATGTTTTCATTAATGTGATACAGCAAAAATTATTTTTAAATAAGGTCTGGCATTGAATTTTATATTTCACTTTTATATATGTAATGAATCTAAACCTGAACATGGGTACCTTGTAAGTATTTAGTCATGGAAGGAAGCATTATATCCAGGTTTCTAAAAGTCAAATGAAGCCAAGTGGAAACATAAACACTGTTTAGTGTTTAGCTTGATCCGGTGATGAAGTTAAGAGTGTTTTGTGAAGCAATCAAAGATTATTTAGCCAAAAAGAGCAAGGCTGTAAAGTAGACAATGTCATATGAACCGATAGGTCTCTCACTCTTGCAACTGCAGGCTGATACCAGAATCACCAGCACCAGCAATTTGTGCCTTTATTTGGTGATAAATTAAAGAGGCCTCCCTGAGCTCATACAAGCAGAAAGAAGTGATCTCAGACGTTTGTGAGTCACACTGTGTCTGATTAAGTTAAAGGTATAGGAGATGCAGAAAACTGCTGTGTGTGGCTATTTCTGATATATTGTGTTACGGACACTGCAGCAAAGACAGACGTTGTAGGTTTGGCATACAAACACAATGTTGTTTGATCTAACCAGTGATGCTGAATTGGTCAGCAAAAAGCATCAGTGACAAACTTTCAGCTGAATATACAATTACGGAGTTCACCAACAGTTTTAATGTATTTTCCAGGCAGCTGATAATGTTTTCCATAGTCCAAGTCTGCTGAGACTGCTTCAATTGCATTTATCATTTCAATAAAGACGAAGTAGAAATTCATGTTCTGTCTTACATATTTTTCTTACATTTGACACACTATGATGATGGCACTTCTTTGCTTTAAATCCCATTATATTTCTAGAGATACACTTTTTCTGCTCTGGGAAGTGAGTGAGAAACTTTCTAACTGGAGTTAGATAACAGTTATATCTTTTTATGACTTACTGCATTCATGCTGTTCTGAAATGGAGGACCATATTGCTCCTGGATATGGGAGCTGTGCTTCCGTCCATTAGCGCTTTGAGGGGAGCACCAGGCAAGACTTCACAGGAGTACAATGCTTCCTGTGTTTGGAGAACCCTTAGTAAGACATTAGAAGCAAGTAACTCAATTGTGAACTCTCTTCAACAATGTACTAGCTCCAAGTGCAACAAAGCAATTCGGTTTTTTACTTTGAGATACTGTTTCTTATTGTGTGTGCTGCCATGTAGTTTCATCACTGCTGAACAGAGGGAAGCTGCTTATTAGAATTATTAACTAAGTTTTTAAAGATGCTGACAGATCAGTTTTGTTAATAATCAGTATTAAACTTACTTATGCCCTTTAGTTGGGACGTAAGTGTAACATGGTCCATTAATTTCTTTCAGAGTTTTGTGGATATTTTAATGCCTTAATGATGATTGAATTGTTGTATACCATTATCTTTTTTACAGAATTCATCATGTGTTAGTTTGAGTTGCAACATTTTCTTGCAACATACATTGTACTGAATGCAGAAAACCTATGTATGAAATAATTGTACTTTTCACAAGTACTGTTTTCACTCTTTTAATTGTAGGGATGCTGGTTGATTATTTTTGAGCAAAGCAGAACACATCACACTGCAGTGGTATGCTGGAATAGCATGCTGTACTACATTAATTCAGTCTGACAACTGTTTGGGGGTTTCATTCTGGGTCTGCACAGCTTTTATGCTTCTTTCACTTTTCAGCTGAAGGTGTTTTTTCTGCAGTTGTATTATGGAAACGTTCCTTGATGTGGATTTACTTACAGTGGTGTAAAGGCTGTTTTTGTTTAGGTGGGTTCTTTATCAACCAAGTGTGCTGGACATTTTTAAGACCAAAGCAGCTCACTATCATGAGGATTTTATCACCATTCAAGCTCTAGAACTGGTCTGGTAGCTGGACATTGCAGAGGTTTTTGGGTTTGTTCTTTTTGTTTTGTTTGTTGGGTTTTTTTTTTTTTCCTTCTCTTTCTATTGGTCTAGCTGAATTCTTAGTAGATTATTACAAAATAAGACGTGCTCTTGCAACAGTGGAGAAAATCTAAGTTACCAGCTGCTTTGCACAAGCTTTTCCTCAGCCTTCTCTTTTTCTTTCTTTTTTAACTTGTATTTCTTGATTTCTCTTCCTGAAAAGAATAAGTGATGCAATTTTCTCTTGAAAGATAAGAGCTTATACCAGTTAAATAGTGAAATATAATTTTCCATATATATATTATCATCTACTTACCTAAAAGTACCTACTTTTGTACCTATGCAACCCAAGTTTATACCTTTTTGGAAGGGCATTCAAAATGCCACCTGGTTTGCATTCATTGGTTAAGGAGTATTGTGTTGTTTAATGCAGCAAAATAGAGTATCATCAGCAATGTGCTCAATAAATACAGTAACATTTGCAAGGAACTTCTCGGCCAGTTCTGAGTAGTCAGGAAAACCTGGGCACATTACTTCAGTATTTTCCACTGGAGGAGAAGTACTTCCAGGATATTATATTCCTGATTTAATACTTTGCAGAGTATATGCAGGGACAGGGACATCAGATGGCAAGATCAAACTGCAAAGGATGATGCACTCTGGTCCTGAACAACAGCCAGAGCAGAACACTGTGTGTTAAAAGATTTCTAGTGAGGACTATGCACATACGTGTTGCTTCTTGTGTTGTATAACTTTGATCTTTATTAGCATGCCAACAATAAGCCAGTGTCCTTACAGTAGGGTTAGATAGTTTCATAAACAGCCTATACTTATCCTACAAGCACTGATTTACTTTTTATTAATAATCTTCCAGTTAAATCTAGTCACCTATTCCCCATGGTTAATTACATGCAAGAAAGGTGTACTTTTGATCAAATGCTATATTGGCTTTTCACAATTAATCAATTAAAATTCAGAATTTAACATTTTATATGTGTATTTTTAATACAAAGGAGCAATATTTTCTGTAACTTTCTAGAAATGCTGGAACTCACATAAATAAAAACCGGTGTGTTCTTCCAAATACTTGCAGTATCACAGGTTACATTTGCTACCTATTTTGGTCTTTTCCAGTAACATCCCATATTCTGGGTCACAGGTAGTGGCAATTTTCCTAATTTTGTTAATAACACTAAATATTTACCTGTGTAATCTCCAGATGTTGAAATTTGCAGAAAGGTATATGAAAGTTTTCAGTAACAGCATTCCCAGGAGACCTGTGCAAAGAGTATAGTCCAGCAGTTCATTAGAGTTCTAAATTTAAAACAAAATTACATGGCATGAAAATAAAGGGTAAATATTTTAGTCTTTCAGAAATTTTTGCTAATGCAATAGAAATTTTGCATTTCCTGTATTAACTTCATAAGTGCAATATAAATTAGCTTGACTTTAGCTAATTACTTTTTTAGCTGCAAAAATCATTTAATAACATGTTCCTCCTATGCTAATATTTAGAACCAGTTAAATATTTTCATTGGAGTTTGGTATTGTAGATTGATTCTTTTTTCCCCTGTTTTTTTATTGTTTTGTTTTGCATTGTTTTTTTAATCTTGGAGAGAATTAAACACTTTTTGCTTTTGAAACATTGAAATCAGTTAAAATAGGCTTACTGATTTTTATCCAGAGTGTAAAGATTGTGATCAGTTCCTGGGTTGCTGCCATCAATATACATTTAGGTTATGTGGGATTTTGTCTTAATATGATCAGTCTTTATTTATGTAAAGTAGAATTCTGACACCATTGATCTGTATTATTAAAATGCATAGAGCAGCTATCATATCCTGGGCTTCTGCTGAAATATGCTTTTAATTGAAGCAGAATTGTAGCAATATATTACCAATGTGAATCTAGTTAGGAGTACAGCATTGACTGCAGTGCTTCACTGTTGTACAACAGGCTCTGTTTTGTGGGATTGAGTGTAAATGCTGCCATGTGTCCATGAGAGGTGCTCAGTGCGGGAGGTGATCATATGAAGACTTTATTCTGAAAGATGTGAACTTCCAGTTGACATGACATAGTGTTTGTCCATGAGAAAAAAGGCTAGAGCCTTTTGTGTTTGTATTTTAGATAAATATTTTAGATAGACAGTTAATACCCTGAAAAGGGGGAGTTCATGCCCATATCTAGCTTAATAGTTCCTTGGTATAGCAAGTAATTCTGTAATCCTTTAACTTTGTTTTCTAGACAAAGGAAAAATAGGGGAGGGGGAAAACAGTAGCTTAAAAAGCAAGTTTCAGGTGAGTAAAAACACTGAAGAGAAGCTGGAGTTTTTACACCTTTCTCCATCTACAGTGCAAAGGGCAGGCGCTGTGACTCCCTGTGGTACATTTCATGGTGTGCTTGCTGCTGAATGCCTCAGAAAAAAAAGCCAAAATGGGAAGAAATAGAACCCTTACATTTACCATTTTCATGTGCCATAAAGTGCTAAGCTGATTCAGTTCAGTTCTTACCCATGAATGTCAGTTTTCATGTACTTAATGCAAAACTAAATTATCAACATTGATTTTGGGAGCATCAATTGAGACCTTAAATACATGTGCTAATATTTACATGATAGGAAACTTAGTTTCAATGCTAATGAGATTTTAGTCATCATGACTATGTAAAGTGTGTTGAAAAGCAAATGGGAAGTGAACATCTCAAAGAGAGTATATAAAAGAACTTTGGAAAAAAGTGAAATCATGTTCATGTCAACTGCTTTCCAAGAGACAAGAACCGACAGATCTCCAATACAATCAAAAGGTGGTACATTGGGAATGGACAGAAATGTGTGTGTTTTACACAGTGCAACACTGGAGCAGTGTTTCTCACTGTCACAGGCTATTATTGTTATGAGTCAGATTTAAAAAATCCTTCACCAGCTGTTTCTCTTGTCTTGGGAAACTATATTATTCTTCTCATGAAAATGCAGATATTTACAAGAATATTAGTTAGGAAGGAAGGATATGGTAGGTAATTGGCATATCTGTTAATATACAGTCATTAGAGGTTAGCAGAATTTCTCTTTTGACCAAATATTTTTAATAGTCTTTAATAAATATTGCTGAAACTGTCAGAAGTATGTGTTGTAGTCTAGATCTTGAATCAGGTTGAGAGAACTGATTAGAAATGCTCTAGTGTTTCCATTGTTCCTGGTCAGTTATTGTCATCTCTTGTCCCATGCAATAGGTTTAGTTGAAAGTTTTATAACTAGGCTAGGTTGCCTTTCATATATTGTTGTTTATTTGCAAAAAATAACCTCCCACTCCCAAGTAAGTCAGGGATTTCAGTTTTTAGGGACATATTGGTACATAAATACTGATGTATTGTACATGAGCAAACAGAAATGAAAGTCAGTTTTATAACATGTTTTTCAGGCACTTAAAAAAATTGTGGATGCCAAAGTAGAGAACTGCTTCCCTAGAGTGAATAAAATTTAGCAATGTAAGTCCAGTTGCTTTAACAAAGCATGCATTCCAATACTGAAAGCAGACTAAAATTATCATCATCAGTGAGTGCATTAATGAAATCTTGTTTTTCTTGTAATGTCAAACTGCAAAAACAAGTCTTTGGGGCATAATAAGATGATAGCATACAGTATCTGTTTTAATAAATGATGTTCAGATAGGAAATACCATCGTATGTTTATATTTTGAAATCTTCATTGTTAAGTTTTTCTTTATTTGGTGAATGTTATTGCCCATGGTGGCCACAGTCACAGGCAGAACAGGCCTGTCTTGATGATTTAAAAAACAACCCAAAAAAAAACACCAGGAAAAAAAATATTTCCTCTCATGTACTACTCAGTGACTCAATGTTTTCTGGCATTGGGTTATTCTGTTGACTGATTGCCACTGGATTTTATTTATGCTTTTTAATTAACAATTACAGTTTAAATACCTCATATAAATCTATGGTCCGGAAAGTGTGGGGGGGGGGGGGGGGGGGGGTGGTTGTTGAACTTTATTATGTTGTTTGAGTATGCAGAAATATCACAATATTTGAGTTCACTAGATCTCTGCTTTGTAGTGGTTTTCTTTACCTTTTAGAGGATCAAAAATGACCGATTCATTTTGGGCTAGTCTTTGTTCCAGTTTATGTAATTTCATTACAGAAACTCTTCTTTAAGAACAAGAATCTGCAAGCCTTTATTTTTTTAAAAAGCGTATTGCAGCTAAAGACTGTTCAACTAATACAGTTTTATAGGTTATAATGAGGGAGCTTCGAATAATATTCAACTTTACTTTCTATAATATTATTGCAACAATGAATAAAGTCCTTAATTACCTTTCCAGTATGTCAGGGTCTTTTCTTTTTCTAAATATGCTATAGGAAATAAGCACAAAGGATTTAAATTGATCTCTTTTTATACTCATCTGCTCACATAATTGATTCCCCCGTATTGAAACCTATTCTTTTTGTCCGTATACCAAAGATTTCTTTGCAAAGGTCCAGACCCCAGCAGGTTGATTACACACTTGTTACCTGTAATTCAATACAGCAGCGCCCTGTTTACAAAGTCCAGATTTCCTGGGCTGTCAGTTAGGGCAATCAGCACAAAGACCAAGTGCTTTTGGAACTAAATAAACAATGAGAAAAACATTCAGGGCTGCCAGTAACCTTCACAGGTAATTTAACAGCCTTTGACTACAAGGCATCAGTTGCTGTAGATGTCTGGCGGATATGAAATCTGACATTCTCCCTTGCCATGTTCTGCCAATAGGTCCGTGTGTAATCTCTCGCCGAGGCTCGCCGCCGCTCCGCTGCGCTCAGCCAAACTGCCTTTATTATGACGGACGCCCACACCTGCGTTCTGTCACCTCCGCGCCGCGCGCCCTTACGAGAGGATATAGACAATTGTTTACGTTTTCAGGGCCAAGCAAATTTAAAGTTCCTCCCTTGTCCCCTCTGCCATTCCTCTTCTGGCCAGCATCCTGGCCAGCGCAATCTTTTTGATCTCTTCTTAGAAGTGTTTAAATATAGAGAAAGAAACTGCTTGATCAATTCTGCATAAATTGGACTCTGTTTTTATTGCAAACAAGGAACAGAGTTTTCTCTATTTTCTAGATGACCTTTAAGTATGGACAGATTACTTTATTGTCTAAAGCTTTGGTTTTATGTATTTTTAATTTGTTTTATTTCTGATATATTTGGTACCTTTCCTGTCGATTCGGATAATGATTAGAACAGCTATTTTAAAGACCTCTGACATATTAAAGCAGACAAAAAATACCCATGAGGAGAAGAAAACAGAGACAGAGATTCATCTGTCTGTGTAAGAAAATTTCATATCTTTTACTTCAGCAGTCAAATTTCTTTGCAATCAGATAAAATTATCTACATAAGTTTAAAAGTGCATCTGTTAAAAAAACAAACACACAAAACAAAAGTATATTATTTATCAGTTAGATGTTTATTGTCCATATAAACTACCCAAACTATCTGACAAATAAGCATTTTCTTGCCTGCAACGTACTTAGCTCATAGAATCATGTCTTCTTTTTTAATTATTCCTGATATATCAGTCTGTAGAGTAGACATCCTGCAAGCTGTTATAAAGAATGTAATATTTTCATAACTATTGTACAAATATAAGAACTGGAATTATTTGAAAAAAATTGTGAAAATCTATTATTCGATTATGCTTTAACCAGAAACTGTTTTATTTTTACGCTTTCACTGATGAATTTCTGAGTGCCTGGTTGTGGTCAGTGTAATAGGAGTTAGCTGAAGGTGTTGTGCAACAGGCACTCCCCATTGCTTGATTCACTATCTGCCCTCCTGGTCTGTCTCAGGCAACATGCTTGTGCAGCTGAACACAGATGTGCATCCATGACTGAACACCAAATATATATATTTGGTGCTACTTTAGTTCTAGTTATTTGCTTTGTCTGACTTTGCAATGAGCATACAGATTTAAATTATATATGGACATTATTTGGATTGTTATGTGGCGGGTTTTTTTTTTTTTTTTGTTTGTTTGTTTGTTTTAATTATATTTTTCTCTGCAAAAATAGAGGCTGGAACACTGGTAGACCAGAAGCAGTAAGCATAAGTAATTTAAGTGAGAAATTCCAAATCCGTTTGGGGATCCCTAAATATTTGTTAGTCTTTCTGTCGTCCCAGGGGAGCAGGGAAGTGGCTAACAACACCACAGTTTTCATTGTTCATTAATGGGGTCAGTAACAATGCTGTGAAGGCAATGATCTTACTAAGACCAAAGTATTTTATGAATTTAACTCATTTACAATGTCTAGGCACAGCAACAATTAAGGATTCTGGTGTAGAAAGTGCTAATGTGATTGTAAGTGAAGCAGGCAATTGGGCATAGCATGGAAACCTGTGGGAAGCAGCCATGTCCTGCGTGGGCTACTCGTGGAAACTTATGGAGCAGACAGTGACAACTCTGCATTTATGGTATGCTTCACACTAGTGGAGCCATTATATGGTCAGGATGGGTTGCATTTAACTGTTTCAGCAATGGCAAAATAGGAAGATGCCACAAGAAAATGTTTCTGAGATGGCATTTGATTACTTGTAGCTCATTTAGACACTGAACACTCACTGCAGCCTGATGATAATATATCTTTACCAGGTTTTAGGCTCATCTCAGATAATCAGTATAATAATTTCAATAGAGATCACCTGTATTTTTTCTTTAATTATTTATTTTCCATAACAAAATAATCTATACTTGGCAAGAACTAAGGTAATTTTAAGGCCTGCTCAAATACTTGATCTGCAAGGGTAGTTATGTTTATGTTATGCCCTGAAATCAGCCTTACCTAAGTGAGAAATAAGATCCCTGTGTGCACAGCCGTTTTACTTGCAGGCCCTGTGCTACCATCTGTGTTTCTAAGACAGCTGAGCTAAGCTGAAGTTCCCAAATGCACCTGTAGCCAAGAGGATGTTTTTCACATGGTTGGTCACAGATTCTTTAGACGTTTCTCAGAAGTACCTCTAAAATGATTGCTGGCCAGTTGCTTCTTTTGCAAGAGAAGAGAGCAAACCCTAAGGAAAATTGCAGAAAAGTATTGGAAGACTGGTGGCTTTTGAATTGCAGTAGCACTCTGCCCAGTGATTCCATTAGCAACTGATAAATCCTTCTGCTTTAAGTTTTAGCCCCTCTTGCCTTTCTGCATTGGATGATGGGTTTTTCTGTGTGTGGATGGGAGCTAGATTTAGAGACAAAGGCCAGACTGTTTCTTTAAGATGAGAACCATCCTAGATTGCTAGTCTATGCTTGTTGTTATTAGTTGGTTTGATGGCACAAGCAATAACACAAGTGGAGGGCTAATGTGAGGACTCAGCTTCATTTTAAACAGGATTATGAGCAAAATTCAAATATGATTGTGAGGAAATTCTGTCTAAGAGGATTTGAGTGGGTAGATGTGTGCAACCAACTTTGCATGTGCTTCTGCTTCAGAACCTCTCCTTCCACTCAAGTTCTGAGTTTATGAAATTCTGGCATAGGTAGGTCTCTTCACAGTTATTTTTCATCTCCTGAACTCTATCCCACACATTTTAAATACTTCCATTTTACTACTTTGATTTCAGTAGTAATTTGTCCCTTTAAAATTTTTATTTTATTGTGTTTTATTTGTGCCATATTCTGCCACAGAACTCTCCCAGTGGGCAACACTTCATGAATTTCAGCAGCAACTACGTCAAATTAAAAAAAAAAAAAAAAAAAGTATTCTCATTTAATGAAAAAAAAAATTGCTACTACTTGTTTTAAAAAAAGACAGTACAAAACATGGATTTTACATCAGGAATTGCAGCTACTCCTCTATTTATCTATTTTTTGACTAAATGGAAAGCTCTAGCTATCTCACTTATCTCAGTAATGTCCATTATGCACACCCAGATAAGATCATATTTGCATATTGTTGCTTTCAAAACTAAATATTTCTGTGGAAGACTGTGGTTTATTAGGTTTGCTTCCAGTTTTTGTTGTAGACTATTTCTCCAGTATGTCTCATTTGACTGATCATGCACAGTAATCTAACAGTCAAGAGTGATCAGGAAAGGGAGAGAAAATGCTTCTGAATCTTCAACTCTGCTGCTGGTTTCCCATTCCTCAAACAGAGGGAAAGCATCTGAAGGCAAATCCCACATGTTCTGCATCTGCATATAAAGTAAGTCAGGATAAAACTGTTAGATTTTTCCCGAAAAAAAAAAGATTGGTTAGCTGTTGTTAGCTGGAGAATGATCTAGTTTTCGTCTTCTATTTTAATGAATTGCTTCATACCTCTTTACTTCAGGGCAGATTTAATACTACTGTTGATATTCTGATATCTCTGGAGTGTAATGTATTTATGTTACACTATAATTGTATTTTACACTTCTTTGTTTAACTTTTGATTCTCAAATTCATCTGTCCATATCAGAGGGGAAAAGAGACTGAAGATATTTTAACTGTGTTCTAATCATTCCTGACTCTTAATTTTTAAACAACGTATTAAGCATGGGGTTTTGCTTCTCAACAATATATCAGTTGAATAGGATCAGGCCCCAGTTCAAAACAGAATTCTCACAAATCAAATTGATGTATTTTTTAAATCTAGAAGAGTATTAGGACTGTCAAAGGAATTCTTCCTTACACCTCATTTTCTGTCAGCAGGTGTTTGTTCATTTGTTTGTTTGGTTTTAACTCAATTTTTTGATCACAGATGCCTAAGCAGGTTAACTTAGGTTAGTAACAAATACCAAAAAGATACTTCTGTGCCAAATGAAACAGGATTTTCATAATGGAAACACACATTAATTTAAAAATTCCTGCTCTAAAATGAAGTTGTTAATAAGCATAAAGCAGTATGAGTAACAGAGTAAAAGTGCTGCACAACTTCAGAGATGCTTTAACACATGCGAAGGTACTTTTACCTATTGTGTCCTTTACTGGCATTGTACTGAAAATCACTCTACTCACCTGAATTAAAGATGACACTTTGGACAGCCAAGCAAGAAAAGCTTAAAGAGAGGATGTGGGAGAAGGCAGCCTTCACAGAAGGCTGCCTGTTGTGTAAATTAATTCTGGGGGATCAAGAAGCAATATTTTATAAGATGCATTTATAGGTTTCCTTTGCCATCCGTAGGGTCTCACTCACACATAGTCTCCCAATCTTTTTCTTCTTTTTTTTCCTCCTACATATTCTCTATAAATTCCTTTCTTAATTATACCAATGACATTAAGAATTCTTGGGAGGCAAAAATATATTCCTACAAGACCCATTGTATCTCTGACAGATTTTGTGATGACAGAATTCAGTTGGAATTTTATTAGAATATCGCAGAAGAACTATCACTCCAGCTAGCCTTACTTACATTCTGGAAACTTCAGGGTCATTTTTATGAGAGGAAAAGGAAGTTGTATACTTTGGGGTTTTGTTTTGCTTTAGAATTTTCAAAATTCACAAATAGGAAAATCTCTTGGACCTCTCAACTTCTCTGAGTTTTTGTTTTCTTGAACACTGGGCTGCTGCTTGCCCAGAGCATTCAGCTGTAGAGCCACTGCTCTGCAGGTTGACTGTGTTCCAGTCTCACCATCTCTCACATTTAACTGTAAAATGCATGGTAATTCATATTTACATTGAGTCCAGCATCAGAATCCAGGTGGTTGTATGAGAATCTTCTATTAATTTTTTCCTCCTCTTTATGTTATTTTGTTTTGGTTTTGTTTGTTTGGGGTTTTTTTGCTTTGTTTTAAATGAAAATATTTAGTCTTCAATATGATGGAAATATACTTGATGTGACCTTGGAACTTATTAGCATGAGGACAAACTTCTGTAACTTCATGTCCCAGTTTCTCAGTGGTTACTGAGTGATTACTGAGTAGTGAGGTTTGAGTGATTCTTTGGTGTTTCCTTGCACACAAAGAATGGCAGCAAACCCAAAGGAATAATCCTTGTTCTTTTTGTGCAGGAAGGGCTTTGGCTCTTTGCTTTTCCCCATGCTGATATGGTCCCGGGTGGAAGGAGACATGTTGGTTGGAGCTTGACATTATGATCACTGGAGGCAGTAGCAAAGTCTGTGGTGGTAGAAGAAAGGAAGATGAGAGATCAGTCCCAGGGCCAAGAAAGAACAAGTGCAAGGAAAGGGTAGAAGAGTGGGTGTGTGTGACCCACAGAGCATTGCCTGGTTCCTAATGTGAGGGAGATTAATTTTTCCTGCCACATAGGAGGAAGGAGGGAGAATGTATTTCTACAGAGCTTGTTTTGTTGACTCTTTCTTTTTGCTATCCTTTGTACGTATAGTCTTTGAATGGATTGTGTTAGAAGGGACGTTGATATAGTCCACCCCTCCCAGCCACGGACAGGGACAAACCAGGTTGCTCAGAGCCCCATCCAACCTGGCCTTGAACACTTGCACTGATGGGGCATCTACAGCTTCTCTGGGCAACCTGTTCACATGCTTCACAACTCACTGAATAAAGTAATTTTTCCAAGTAACTAATCTAAATATCTCATCTTTTTTTTTAATTTAAAGTGTTCCATGTTGTCCTGTCCCTACCTGCCCTTGTCTCAACTGTTGAGTAGCCTCAGCTGTTGGTGCATGTGAGGCCTTCTATGAGTACGAAAAAATTAATGAATCTGTTGATGTCTTTCCTCCAGTATCCTTCAGCAATTCATACCCATCTGCATGCTGAAGGCAAAGGAATCCCTTCTAAGCTGCCATAAAGAAAGCCAGAAATCGGTGTTAATTCTCTGAATCTCCATCAGCTCCATGTCTATGAAAGCACTGGTGTAAGATGAGGCATGACATTGGTTTATTTGCAAATGTGTTCCTGAAAAGTGTAGCATTTCTGCTCCAACTTGGTCTTACTGTTATTTAGTTGCTAGTATGTATCCTGACCTTAATTGTTCTTCCAGAATAAATGTTTCTGGCTTCTAAAGCAGGTTGCACAACATTTAGTGTTTTCTTCCTTTAAAAACAAACATAGTCTGTCAATGGTATTATATAAACAGATAGCAGTAAAATATATTGTCCTTATATATTATCATAATGCAAATCCAAGCTGTATTTATTTACTATAACCAGTGACTGCACTGATTGTGTCCTTATGAAAATAAATGTTTCCTTAAGAATATACAGGTCAAATTAACACAGCAGTTAAGAAATGAAGGGGCAAAGGGTGGGGGAAGGTTTCCTGAACATTTTATCAAAGGAGTTTGTAAAAGGAAAAATGTCAAAAGCCATGTCGAGTAATAGAAAATTAAGTTTGAGATTGGTTTTCAAGCAGTAGATATACTTAACTAACTTTATAGGTTTGAATTTGTTTTAACATGGAATTTAGTTGTGTGTGCCTGGCTCTAGAACGTGAGGTTTATAAAAATTCTCTGAAAGCAAAACATTGAAGTTATGTTTTTTTAAAGATTTTTTTTTGATGTAAGTTTAGTATCACTGTCAGCATCTGAGGCTTCTTTAGAAGCAACTACATAGGTAACACTTTTATAAAGGGTTTGCTTCATAGAGACTTTTGTGATTGATTTGTACGTACTACAGCAAAAATTGCAGCAATAAAACAGATCTTACCCAAATGACAAGTTGAAACAAATAATTTTTTTATTTATTTATTTATTTAAATGAATTTAGAATTCATGAAAAGAGCCAGATTGACAGCCACAGAGACTTAATTCCTCTGTTCCACAGACTAAGTACAGAAGAAAGTATTGCAGGATCCTCATGTGGCCCTGCTAATGTCTTAACCTTGATCTGTAGCAACCACATTTAGGCATGAGTAGTTAATTTACATCCCCATTTTCTCCTGAAACTAAAACTGCCAACAAGAGTGGCAAATGTGATACTGTAGAGGAAACTGGTCCCACAGAACTGCAGACTGGTATTACAGGGACAAGTCACACTCTTGAGTAACCACTTATGTGGCCAAGGTTCCGAGCAGAAGGATGTGTTTGCGAAGGTGTCCTCATTCCTGTGCCAAAGTCCCAAAGTGCTTTGTCATCTGGATATGATATTCCTGAAATTCTAGCCAGAGTTACGAGATTTTGCATTCTGTCCATATATATTTGCATTTCAGTTGCAATTTGAGCATTTGTTCAGGGGATCAATCATTTGTTGTTTTGTTTTTTTTGTTTAATTCAAAGAAATTAAAATAATTGTCCCTCGACCAGGTTTGAAGACCTTCCCACAAAGAATCCTGAACTTTGCCTCTTCTTCCCCATAACTTTCCCTACCAGTGAGTCTGATCAGGAGTAAGTTATGCTGCCCTTGGTGGAAGAGATTTAACAACTTGTATAGACTTGTGTGCATGAGACTTTGGCAGTAGCATTTCTGCTTTCACTTGGAGCTTACCTTGTCCCTCTGCCACAGCAGCTATGGAAATCAGTCAGAGACAGCTGTTAATGCTTTTAGACTCTGATTTCAACTCATGCGTATTCAAATTACTTAACATTAGTTATTTCTTTGCAAAGGTCAAGTAAAGTTACTGTCCTGTTACCACATTACCCTCATATTGAGTAGGGACTATAAGGCATACCAAGAGTAGTGATGTAATATTATTTCATCGCTAAATTGAATTAAGATCACAGAATCAACAAGGTTAGAAAAGAGATCATCAGATCCAATCTATGACCAAACACCACCATATCAACCAGACCATGGCACTGAGTGCCACATCCAGTCTTTTCTTAAACACCTCCAGGGCCAGTGACTCCACCACTTCCCTGGGCAGCCCATTCCAATGTCTAACCACTCTTTCTGTGAAGGAATTCTTCCTTATGTCTAAACCTCTCCTGATGCAGCTTAAAGCTGTGTCCTGTCATGCTTTCACTGCTTGCCTGGGAGAAGAGGTCAACCCCCACCTGGCCACTACTTCCTTTCAGGCACTTGTGGAGAGTGATGTGGTCACTTCTGAGCCTCCTCTTCTCAGGCTACATGTTCCCAGCTTCCTCAGTTGCTCTTCATCCATCTTGTTGCCTTCAGCAGCCTTGTTGCCCTTCTCTAGACACACTCCAGCCTCTCAATATCCTTCCTAAACTGAGGGGCCCTGGAACTGGACACAGCACTCAAGGTGTGACCTCACCAGTGCTGAGTACAGGGGACAATCAGTGCCCTGCTCCTGCTGGCCACACTATTCCTGATACAGGCCAGGATGCCACTGGCCTTCTTGGCCATTAAGGCACACTGCTGGCTCATGTTCAGCCGCTGTGAAGCAGCACCCCCAGGTCCCTTTCTGCCTGGCTGCTGTCCAGCCAGTCTGTCCCCATCCTGGAGTGCTGCAGGGGCTTGTTGTGGCCAAGGTGCACAGATGTTCTTAAGACATTCTTAAGGTCAATAATGCAGAGATGTGCCCTTTTGCCACAAGGGCCTGTTCCAAGTCAGAGCATTGATCTTAGATGATAAATAGCATATGAAATATTTTCTATAGTTTTCAGGTTTTATTCTGCTTGTATGTTTTAAAGATGTACTGTTGGACATAGTTCAATTACACTGTCCCCTTAAAGTGATTGTTTGAGTTACTGAGAATAGGAAAACTGTTCTATTGGGAGTTTTTATACTTGCATTTGGGCAAAAGAATTTAAGTACTGAATTATTAATAGATTTGACTGGAATGGTAAAAGTTCTCACTGGTTGAGAGAAATTTCATTTGAGCTCACTTTAGCATATGATGCTTTTTTTGTTGTTGCTATGATCAAGTTACTGGTTGCTGATGCAACTTAACCTGTACAACTGATGTAACACTACTATGCAGAAAAATATATTTTTCTTATCAGAAGTAAGCAGTCTTATTGCAATACTAGCAGCATATTCCTTTGTTGTGTTGTCGAGATGACACAGCTCTTATAGATATGTTTGATACTTGCCTAACACCTTCATGTTTTAGGTGAGAGCTCAATATTGAAGAGTGACATATTTTACTTAGCACATATATATGAATTAACAAATGCCTTTTTGCTGGAGTTTAACTTTTAATTGTAGAGGTTTTTTTTTGTGGGCAAATTACCTGTGCTTTATGAATTGTACACTGCTGTAACTTTCCTTAAGAGGGTAATATATATCATTAAGTGAGTGAAATAAGATGGGTTGGCATTAAACTCAGATCTGAGCTTTCAGACAGTAGCAGCATAGCTTCAGAAGATGTGCAGTCTTAAAATTCTTAGCTTCTAAGAGTACTATTGTGAACACTTTGTACAAAAAAAAAAGTTAATTCTTCCAAGTAAGTAAAAAAATCTAATAATTTTGGTAAATGATCATGTGGTGATTATTAAACTAATATGTAATTAGCATTTTCTAATGACAATCGTAATCTTGACAAATGCTTTCATTCATTTTTTTCTGATCATTAAAGACTTTAAAAGCACTGATTTTTGTTAACTGAGGCCCTTGGCTGTTCATCAGTGGTGCAATTCAACCTAATACTCCGGTGGCCAGTAATCAGAGAGTTGTCTATTAAGTGAAGGAAATTTTATCATTGTCTTTATGAACATCACCTTTATTTCTTGTCTAGCACAGCAGGTAGACAGAACTGTAAGAATATGTAACTGATACATATTCATCCTTTTTTTTAAAATGGTGAATTACACCAATTTTTTTATGTTTTATATAATCAAAATTCAACCAATACTTTGACAAGATTATGATCTTCAAGGTTTTTCAAGTACAAATTTTTGCATGGGGAGGGTTTTTTTTTTTTTACTTGAACCAGAAGTAGATTTTAATATCTGTATTTGTTATTATTTCTAAAAGGTTTGATTTTCTTTGAGGGGATGTTGAAGTGTTTTTCTGTGTTAAAATGTGTAATTTCTTCTCTTCAGAAGCAACATACTTGCTATTATGAATTCATGTGGATAGCCATTACCTATGATATATTAAACAAGAGCTTGATTCTACAAATTGGTCTTAAGTTACATCAGAGATACTGAACCTGGCTTAGCTAAATGTTCTCCTGTGTGCAGGAAACATATTCTGTAATCAGTGCTGATGTTCATACCCTCTTGTTTCCCTTTGAAATTCCTTGTCATTTTGACCTATGCCATCACAGAGATACTCCTCTAATTCTTAGCTCTCTGCAGCAACTCTGCAGCTGCTCAGGTCTCTGTCCTCACTTTGCTGGAACACAGGCAGAATTCATGGCCCCTCTGCAGCCTAACTCCTTTTTCAGGCTTGTTTGTCCATCAGAGTCTTGTTTTCAATTATTTTCCCTGCAGTTGGAATGGAGTTATTTTATATTTACAGAATGTGAAAGATAAAACAAGCATGCAAAAAGTATAGCAGTACATAGTACCAAAATATTTCTGTGTTTGTTTACTTTAGATGTTTGATTTTATGCAGAGACAAACTGACTTCAAAAATATAGGACAGATGATCATAAATGTGGATAAGGACAGCATGTTCCCCTGCTTTATTTAGCACTGAGCATATTAATGGGTGCTCAATAAATGGTAATGGTTTTGGAGACATGATGATTGATGTTTCCTGGATCAAAACATAGAGGTTTTGTTTAAGAACAGCCCAGCTGGCAGAGTGATCCTCTTTTGAAACTGTTTGTGATCAAAATATGTCAGAGCTGTATCTATAAAATACAGTAGGCATGACTTTTTGTCAGTGGATTGGTTAATTTATTTTAACAGTAAACTATCAACTGTATCTTTGATTATTCATCCCTCCTGTCACACCATATTCCTATCAGTGAGTTAGAGTGCTGCTCTTTTTCTGCTTTCCAGATTTTGTTTCTTACATTGTGAACATACTGCTCTCAAAAAAGGGCTATATTTTTTTAGAGTAAGAACACATACAAGATACTGAAAAGAGAGAATTACATATGCATTTGTGTACAAAGCTGCACCACACTCATACTTTGGGCAGCCAGTATTGAGGAAGGGAAAACTATCACCTGTCTTTTAAGGAAGCCATCAGTGTAACTCACGTGGTGCCATCCTCCCAATCAGAGCACACCTCAGGGTGACTGGCATAACCAGAAACTCCAAGATCAGAAAATGAACAAACCTCTTACTTTGTCACCTCAGCTAGTTGTTCCTCTTGCAGAAACAGTACTTTTTGGCTTTGAGAGGAGATGGCTTACAGTTTAATGGCTTCTAAAATTCTTGGCACAGGCAGTGAGCAAAGCCAATTAAAGCCATCCTTGATATTTCCATGGTTGAAGTAGTAAGTGGGAATTCAGAAGGAAAGCAGGCAAATTTAACTTTCTTTTCTCTCACCCTTTTTCTAGAGGCCACCTCTTTCTCTACCACTTCTCTCTCTACCCAGCTCTTTTGTCACCCTTTAGGAAAATAATTCAGTTTTAGTATCCTTTCTGACCTTTCAGTTTGTCATGTGTGTTTTTCTTTGTCATATGTTTCTTTTCTTTTAATGCTCCTTGGATACTCTCAAAGGAAAGTAAAATCTTTTAAGGAAAAACTGACAAAGTTGATTACAGTTTAAAAAAAAAGGGAATTAACTTCAAATGTTGGGAGCATATTTGCCAGATAAATTACATGAGATGTTTTTGCTTATTTCATTTGGAAACTTTGTATTTCTAAATTTGTATTAAAATTATTATTTTAAGTAAAGCATGAAAAAATCTATTGTTAAGGAGTCTAAAAATCTGAATCTCTCCATGGGATAGATATGTAAATATCCAGAGTACACAATTCTTATTGTATTGATGTGTGGAAACAAGAACCTCATGAACTAGGTTTATTGACAAAATAGACTGCAACAGCTCTGAAGAGTGGCTCATTGTGTCTGGATGCATTTAGGCAGCTTTAATTCCTGAATTAATTATACAATATACCATAAAGCTACAAAGAAAAAGCCATTAAAGTCATCTGTGTCAAAGGAAATTTGTACATTGAGGAGTAGATTGTGGCATATAGCCACAGCTGCAAGTCTGGGTTGTATGGGGAGATTGTCTGCCCAAAACAGAGATGTCCTACAGCCCTGTGGTTACAGTGAAGGGAACAAGAGTGTTGGTATTGCCAGCTTACATGCTGCTGCACAGCTGATCTGGGTAGTAATTTCTGATCTCTTGTTACTTGCATTTAACATTACTGCATTCCTCTCTTTCCTCAAAAATGAAAACAAGTAACTGTTCTTACTTAAGTATTTGAGTCTAGAAACTTGGGACATTAAACCCTTAAATATCTGAGCTACCATGATTTCTGAAAAGGTTGCAATGATTGGTGGCACTGTTGTGTTGCAGACACATTTAAGAAGAATGGCTCTTCCCAACTGGGACAGCCATTTCCCTTTTTTCTGCCCATTTCTAACAATAGTTGTAAAGGTAGAGCTGGGGCTGTGCTTACTCCCTGCTAACTCCCATCTGCTTTTTGCTTTTCTTGTAGTTCAGCTGAGGTGCTGATCTTTTAATGACTATTCAGTGAGGAAAAACTTGTTTATCCTCTTGAAATGCCTGTGCACCTCATAAGGAATTTCATTCCTAATGGCAGCTATATTGCTGAAATTTCATCATGTGTTGCTTTTTATGAGATGTGGGCATTTGAAAAAAACAAAAAGTAATTTCTCACAGACATGATCTCTGAGGGCAGAATTTCATGCCAACAACATACAAAACGAGTAGGTGAAGCTGGGGCCTGAATACATTTACTGCAAAGAAATCATGAAAAAATCCTCTCCCCAGTGTCAGTAAAGCACCTTTTGATCTGTATTTCTAAAGCTGTGCTGTTCATTGTTGCTTTCTTTTGTTCTGCTTCCGCCTCCTTTTTCCCCAACAAGCCTGTTTGCTTTAGCCTGCCTGTTTGGTGCTTTGCAGAGCATATCTGTAAAGGGGGATTTCATAGTACATAGGTTTATGTGCCTTGTAAAAATTCCTCACAAATATTGTTCTATCATTGCTTAGCAGGAGTACAGCACTTTTGCTGCATGGTGCTCTTGACTGAAGACATAAGTGGTGTATAGGCCCCTGGATAGTTCCTTTGTGCTGAAGCAAATTTGACTTAAGATTTTTACTTAAAACAAGGATAATCATGTTTGCATGTGGCACAGTTTCTTTGGCAGCCTCAGCACCTCAGCCATTTTATGCTCCCTCTTTTTTTTTTATTGTTATTATAGCAGTTGTCCAAACATACAGTCACGTGGTACAATCTGTCTGGAAATTCTAATTCTGATGAGAGCAGAGGTGGGAAGAAGGAGGTGGCAAATTGAAGGTTTCAGTATTTTAAATTCAGCTTTTGCTTCAGTCTTCTAAGTGTTCCAGAATCCTCCACTGTCATCACGTTACTGGGACGTATAAGTGGCCTCAGAGATACAGAACTCGAAACCAGTATTAAGTCAATTTGATATTTGTGTGTCGTGGGTCTCATTGTAAATCACTCCAAAGCTGAGCGTGCCATTTTAACCCACAATGTGTTAAATTAGCTCGGAGACCTTTGACTGCAGTGGCACTAGGAGATCTCACTTAAATATTGTAAAATATTATTATTTGACTGGTGTTCCTTTAAACTAGGCTATTTAATGTATGTGCTGAATATTGTACCAAACACAGCTTTTTCAGAATTTCAACTTTGTGGCCAGGGACACAGAATGGAAAACACTGACTGTTAAATAACATACAAATTAACTATCAAGGAGTTTAACTCAAGGAACAGATTAATGAAGCTATCAAAACTGCCTATCTTCCTAAATATTATAAATATTGTAATCTTACCGTGTTACTGTAACCCAGTAAAGACTTGGTGATATCAGCATAAATGATTTTATCTGGTATTTTTCTTTTCAAGATAAATCCAAAGGTGTTAAGATCACATTGGTTTTATGGTCATATTTGATATATGATAATATCATCTATGTCTGCAGAATTTATGATATTAATATGAGGAGAATGGTGGGATTATTATTATGGGTCACACAGAATTACAGATCCCAATAATAGTACACCTAAAAAAAGAAAAACTGTCAGCTGTAGTGTAGTGTCAGCGCCCATCTTTTCAAGCAGTTGTAGCTCACATTACAAAGAAGGCCATTTTAGCTAGGAGCATAACAATCTCATTGTATTAATCATTTTCTGTGTTTAAGCAATATGAGGATGTCTGCTTTCAGTGACAGAAATAAAATCCTTGAAGGGAACAGTCTGTGAAATAAACTCTGAAGGGACAGTGAGACTGCCTCTCTTTACTCCCCGTGGCCTAATTAAACAGTGGAAAAGCCACCATAAAAGAAATTAAATTTAAAAAAACAGATTAGCAACAGGAAGGGTGTGGCAGCGACTGGTGTCCGTGTGGTGCTCTATTTGCAAGTATCCTGAAGAGGGGCTGTGCTAAGAAGCAAAGTAGGGAGTCACTGATCATGGATTTTTAAAAAATATTTTCACTTTTGTCAATGACAGGATTCTCTTGTCTTGTCTAGTATTTTCCTTTTGCAATCCTCTGCAGCAATGTAACATCAAGAGAAAGAAAGCCATACATTCCCAGGTGTGCTATTCTGCTGGCAACATTTCATTAATAGAAAGTATAATGAATAAACAATTTCTAATCAAGATTTTTAAGATGCTTATACGTGCCTACACACATTTTCCCATACATAAGTATTAGCATTGGAACCAGGCCTTTGTTGGTTTTTTGTTTTTTTTCTTAAATTGCTGGGGTTTGTACTGAGATGGTCTGTATTGCCAGAAACAATTCAGCCATTGCTTATCCTTTTGAAAATAACAGAAGTTCAACTGCTGTATCTATTGAACTCATAAATGATTGACTTTACTTGGATAATAATATGTGGTTTTCCTGGCTATGACTGATAGAGCACAATATAACTGGAAGAGTGTGAACTATCCGAGAACTACAATTATTTTGAAAGTAGGAAGTTTCTGTAGGAGAATTGCTAGGACTATTCTGTCTGGTGCAGTGTTACATTCTCCATCTTTACACCTTTGCTCTTTGGTATAATTTGTGTTTGTTCATGGTTTATGTTTACACTAACCTACTGTTAATGTTGACACTGCTGGTGAAGCACCAGTGAGAATCAGTGCCCAAGGTGCTCCTCTCTTTCAGAGTTCCTCCTTTTCCTTTAGAAGTTCCTCCTTCCCCTGCAGAGCAAAACAGCTCACTCATTTGGTAAGCTTTTTCCTCTGCTCTTGTTTTATCTCAAAAGCGGTGAGATCTGTTCTTCCCCTAAGAGTGTTTTGTATCCAACAGATTGTACCTAAGTCCAGGTCCAAGCAGTGTGCCTTAGTTTACTCTCTAAGCCAAGAGGAGTACTACAGAGCTTTTCTTTTTCTTCTGCAGAGCAATAATGTGTACAAATATTTTACCCAGGTTAACTTCAATGCCCCTTTTGGTACTTAGAGGCACCTGTTTGGGAGTGCACCATGAGGATGAGCCACAGCTGTGTGAGGCACCACAAAACTTATGACTCATTAGTCATCAAGAAAAGTTTCTAAACAAAATTAACAGAGAAGCACACCAAAATATTCTCAAGCTTCAGAAGATAGTTCAGTTACTAAGCTCAGATGCTGAGTTCTCAAGCTGGGAGTCAGCTGTCACCCCCAGAACCTCCAGTCTCCTCTCTCTGTCACTGGGACACTTCTCCAACACACCCCAAGTTGGCCAGTGGAATTATCCATAGGAGCAGTCTGATGAATGGCTTTTCTTGCTCAATTTCTGCATTGTTGCTTCAAGAAAAGTGGTAGAAATGTTTCCAAGTAGTTGCTGTACCTACAGGTGCTCCCTTTCACAGAACAAAGACCCCAGAGCCAGTGGCCATTGAGCCAACACTCGTGAGGAGGGACAACAGACAAGAGGTTTCTTTGTTCCCTCATTCTGCCCCAGTATTCTTGGAAGGCAGTGTTCTATGTTGCTTTACACTCTGCAGTCTGTGTCAAGCTTGGACAGTGTTTCGCCCTGTGTTATGCAAATATCACGAGCAATAGAGAAAATTAGGAAAAGCTTCACCCTGACACTCCTGTGTAGGCCAGACAAATTACCCAAGTTCACAGAGGAAACAGGACACATTGCTTGAGGTATGGTATAGTGAAAAAATTCCCTTTATGTGCCTTTTGTCATTAGAATTTATGTCTCAAAGACAAGTCTTCCCAGCGACTTGCCTACAACATTAAGCCTTGCACTACCTTGAGTAGCATTTGTCTTTCAGACAAACTCCAGCCAGTCAGGATTGAAAGCCACAGCACAGAATGGACTTCACAGTTTTAAGTCTTAAGGCAGTAAATGTTAAAACAAAAATACTGGGGGGGTAAAATTATTTTCTGTTGATTCTTTTAAGCAGGAAAAGAATATTAGATATTTCATCAGCATGTTAGAGCCCAGAATACATTTACTATGTTTCTGAAAGCTACCATCACCTTTCACTGTTACTGTATGCTGATTTTTCTATTACTGAGTAAATGCTATTGGACAGAATTTTGATGATTCTGTGTGCAGGTAAATACTGGGATTTGGGGAATGAGTAAAGGCTGCTTGGTGATAATAAATGTAGAAAAATATATGAGTGAAAAAGCAGTTGCTTCTTTATGGGTAGTGGCATGTATGGCTGTATGCTCATTGCATTACTATCTATCACGTGTAGGTTTATGTTAGAAAACATGATACTTGAGGTTTCATGTATATGTGTTTCTTAGTGTTATGGTTGGGATTTTCATACATCCCAAAATACAGGCGTATTTTGTATGTATTATGCTTTTCTGAGCTTTGTTATTGCCAGAAGCTTAAAATCAATACTGCTTTTTCTTTCTGATAATTAAAAGGATGGTTTATCTTTATATGGATCTTTAATTTTAATAAGCTAATAATTCTGATTTTAGCTACTATTATCTTAATAGCTAAGCCTTCTTAAATGTTTTTATCGTATTTCCTTTGGATGGTATTGCCATTTTTTCAGCCTGCATGAATCCTTGCTCTATAGTGACGTCTGCTGGAAGTGGCAAACTGGAATGTTCAAGGGCATATTTAGGCTTTTCAATTCAGGGTTGCCTTTATCCTTTTATGTGTGTGAGCAATAAACTGTATAGAAGAGCAGCATCACATTTTCCCATTCACTAACAGGTGTTGTTTCTGCACTGGACTTCATGGAATTTGGGCTTTATCTTGTGGCAAGCATGCATTGCTTGCCTTGCAGCACATTCCAGCAGTGTAATTTTTGACACTTCTTCTATTCTTGTCATAAAAGTTGATAGTTTGAAGTCATCAGGTTCTGAGAAATAAGTATTTATGCTTTGTATCAGATCCATACTGAGGTGCTCAGATTCAATTATGACTTCTTACTGACAATCCTGACACCAATATTTAAGTAATTATAGAGGAGTCAATGAATGAAATTTATGCTTTTAATCTGACACTCAGAATTAGGTAATATTTACTTTATATCTTAAAATAGGTATAACATTCAAAATAGACACCAAACAGTTTGCCTTAGAGCTAAAAAAGGAAAGTAATGAGCCCATTTTTAAGTGAATTCAAAAAGCAATCTGATTTTAGTTCTTGCAATGCAGAGCAAATAAAATAAAAACTATCGTACTTTATTTACTAACCGATGAATTGAATTGTCCGCCTTTTATTACCGATATAAAGCAAAGACTATGAAGAGGCAATCATTTTTGCAGCTATCAGACTTTCAGTAACATATCTCTTGTGGCTTAAATAACAGATAGTTTAAGTGTTTTTCCATTACCTTCGTGTAAATGAAAAATGCATAAAATATTTTAACAAGGCAAAGTAATCCAAGGAGATTGTTATTTTGTGTTACAAATTAGGTTATTTCTGTCATAAAATTAAAGCAAAAAAATCAACGCAAGGACATTTCAGCTTAATATCATTTACCAGAACGAACATGTAACAGATTTAATGAGCTAGCAGGTCACCTGAATCCAGCTGTTTCCGACCAGCTTTATGAAACGGAGAATGCAGCTAACGGTAGGAGGTAAGCATTATTACAAGCTCTCAAGGAGTTACAAAATCGATTTCTGCTTGAATGAATTAATTTAGATTATCAATTTATAACCAGCTACACGAATCGCATCAACTCAACAATTCAGTGAATGATCAGGCTCAGCCCTTGCAAGAGCTTAACAATTAGAGAGCTCTATAGTTATCTCCTGTCCTACGGTGTTGCTAACAAAGTTCCTTAGTTTGACAGAAAGAGAAGGAAAATGTTTGCTTAAGGACATTGCAGGAGTGAAACATCTTTGGTGAGGAAAAAGAGCAGCTACCATACAGCAACTGTGTTCTTGTGTCTTTCCTTCCTGGAAATTCTTCCAAAGGTAACTGAAATGGAGTGGTTCTTTTACTAGCAAAAAAGCATGACCAGTGCAGGGAAGAGGACAAACCATCTCATTTCAGTCATGTACTTCTTTAGAAGAAAATAAAAGATAGGATGTGAAAACTAATGCTTATAACTATCGTACACTCTGAAAGTTTATACCTGTAGTGCTATTAAAAATGTCTTGCCTTTTTGCTGGAATGCAGCAAGGTAGTTCCTCTCCATTCTAGTGCAGTCATTAAAACCTGTGAAAAGAGAGTATAAATTGCTGCAAGTCAGAATGTTACTGTTCTATTTTGCAGAAGTGTTAAATGGCTACTCAGGATGCAAGTCATTGATGATTCAGACCATTCATCTTTTAATCTTTGACTTGTCTCCTTCTTGTAATGTTGCAAAATGGTTAAGAGTAAAAGGACGTTTGCTGTGTGTTAGTTACTGCTGTCTCCTGAAGTGTAAAATACAGTGGATACTTTTCCTTGCCTGTTCAGTCAGTTTTGGCACCATCTTCCCTGTCTCAGAAGATAAGAGTGGTACAGTAAGTACAGCACTTTATTAGCAGCATATGATTTATCACAGGAACATTACACTTAAATAACTAATTGTGTTTATAAATATCCTTTAACAGGAGCTGGGATTCTGGGTTTAGTAATACATGTCAGTGGTGAAGTATAAAAAAATGATCAGCTGTTAGGTCATAAAGCCTTATTGTTGCCTGAAAATAATCTCAAATTATTACATTTTAGGGCTGAGGAAAATCAATAGGATTATATTGTTCTTCTTCTAAAAGGTACATTTGCAGTGCAGTGTTCAAAGAGTAATGGGCATGATGGCTTCTGTTAGGGACAAAATGAGTTGCACCTACGTCATATGGGAAGTATACCACTAAAAAGACCTCAGATTCCTGACAGTTTTAAACCACTAACAAAAATTGTTAAATAGCTCTGTTGCCCTTATGCTGTAAGAAAGTGGAGGGATTTTAAGTACTGGAAATGCATCTTCTGGACAAACTTGGAACTTGGATACGTTCACATGGGCTGACAGTGCTTTTTTTTTTTTTTTTTGTTTTTTTTTTGTTGTTTTTGTTTTGGGTTTTTTTTTTTTGGTTTTTTTTTTTTTCCCTTGACTTGGCTGTAAACAGCCTTCTCTAAATTCTGTCTGGGCACACAAAAATTGAAGACAACAATGCAAACCTATTCTAGTGAAACGATTAAAAATTATGAGAAATCCTTTTTTGTAGTCTTTTCTGTAAGGTTAGCTCTAAGTTGGCAATCAAGTTATTATCTTATTCCTCATTATTTATTATTATTTTAGC
>NW_024500239.1:8628183-8725683 GCF_017590055.1 Onychostruthus taczanowskii | reverse complement strand
TGTACCTGCTTTTCTTTCTCAAAATGTCATGGAAAGAGCTGATGGATGGGGGTGACAGGTAACTGTAAATCTGTAAATGATTATGTAAACATGCACTTAAGGGTTATTTTTTTACTTTATTTTGGGGAGTTTGAGGGACAGGCTGCTGCATGTTAAGTATTTGTGAATGTCTTTTAATGATGTCCCTTTCTTCTTCCCCAAACCTGCTTCTTTATTTGCAAATTCTTTTAACAAAATTTTATTAATCTTCCTCACAGAGCTCTGTATTAGCAGTGTTGTATTAACATGAAGCTTTCTAATAAGTATCAAGCAATTTCTCAATGTGCAGTTCTGTGTCAGAGCTTTCTATTACTAATATCTTCAGGCAACTTCATTTCAACCCATGTTGTGCTTCAAGGATCTGTCGAAGTGCACTTCAATGCATTTGAAAACATCCTCAAAATAGAACAACATGGATTGAAATTGAGGGGCCTGGAAGCAAACCAGACGGGACAATAACAGCTTAGTAAAAGTCTTATTTTTCTCTAGTCTCGTTTTCTTTTTTATACCACCATTAAACACAGGAAGCTGAACAACAATTAAATACAGTGGCTTGCTGTAGCTGTGTGGCAATCTCCCTGGAAGAAAAAGCATTCACAAGTCTGAAGGATAGACTGATGGTTGTTAATGAACTCATGTGGCTGTCCTTCTCTGGTACTCAGATTTCTAAGGGTGAAGCTGGAAGTGCTCTTGCTGATTTTTAAGCCCCCTATCTGCATATACAAACCCCTTTTTTTTTTATCCAGCAAAATTAGTGGTTTTTAGTGTATTGGAAGGAGATGTAGGATAGGAGTTTCTCAGCAGTGTACCTGTTGCAGACTAGCTTTCAGTTTTCATGTACTTCTCTTACGAGGATATACAAAAGAATAAAAAGCTGCTTTCTTTCTTTTTTTTTTTTTTCCTGCAAAATGTAAGATGAGTAGAAGTGACAGTTACTTCCAAAGAATCATTTTAAGTGATTTTTCTGTTAGAAAATAAAAGTTTGTAGAGGGCAATGGAAATATTCTTGTCAAAAACTGGACAAAAATGTTTGCTATGGAACTTGTTCGTGTTATTAGGCACAAATTAAAAGTAATATCTTTGAAAGTATGTGCATGGCATTTGATTTGGAATTTATGGCCAAAATTCTGTGCATGAATGTACTATTTCTTTGCTGGGTGGCAGTAGGTGCCCTCACACACAGTTTTGTAGATCAAAGATGATCAGGGTTCAAGCCTGGGATCATTCTGTAGGCATGGGGGCTGCATTATTTCCCTAAACCTAAGGAGATTTCTAGTTAGTTTGTGTATTTCAGAGGAAAAGTTCTGAAAATAAACTGTTAGTGTAATTGATAGATAACATGATATCTGGCTCAATTTCAAGAAAATTTGAAAGAGAAGTTGAGGGAACTGATAATGCAATCACCACAGTGAGCCACCAATACACAGTGATTTTAGTTATTTGTCATGTACATATGTATAACAATTAGTGAAACAGTTTCTGTAATTGAAGGACGTAATGTGATCAGAGTAGCTGTTTCACTTGTGACCAAAGTACATGAAAAAAAAATGGAATGTACTATTTACTAATATGTACTCAAGACAGATATCCATTTTGTTTTAGCAAGTAGGTTTGTTTAAAAGCAGCAGGAGAGCTGGCTACTTACTAATTTAATAAAGTCCAATCACATATTTTAAAAATTATTTAAAAACTTGTTAATATTTTATTACTTTTTCTGTATGTTTGGCCAGATTTACCTAATGGAAAGTTCCTTTAGACTGTTTGGTTATTCCAGTGGCATGTAGTTAAACAGACCCTGAATAATGCTGGTGTATAAGAGGGGCCCTCACTTTGGAGAGTACCCACATAGTGTGAGTTGTACTGTCTTTTAGCCAGTCTAGGAGCAAGGCAAAGGACAATTTTACTCCCTATTCATCAGGGTGCAACCCTAAGTACTGAATTTTAAATTAAACAAGTAGATCACTGATGGGTTTTATTATTTCTGTATTAAATACAGCAACAGAAGTAGAGAGAATATGTCTTGCTTTGTTCATGAAAATTTTCAAGTCCTGAGTGGAACTGAAAGTGCTAATATCTTCAGTAGGTAAAAGCTTAGAGCATTTTTTTTTAAATGTACCTAGGAAATCTGCTTCTAAGTAGTGTAAAGTACAGTGTACTGAAATTTTCCCTTCAGGCCAAAAGTTATGCCTTGAAGGTTTGTTTTAAGTGGAGTAGGCTTTGCCAGTATCAACTGAACAGATTTACCAGTGAAGGTGGCTTGTGATTGGCTCCATAGTGAAGTGTCTAACTGGAAGAACTAGAACCTAAATTAGGTACTAGTGAACACACTAAGCTGTGTTCACTAAAGAAGGATTTAAAACCCATTTTCAGATCTGGCGAGTGTTTGTTAGGCATTCATATGGACATACAGATGTTCAGAAGTCCCTTTTTATTCAAGATCAAATTTGGCTCTGCCAGCTGCAGTTTAGAGGTAAGAAAAGTCATGAAAATTATTCCGTTTTTCATGACTAAGAGGGAAAAAAAAGTAATTTTGTAAAGCTGTGATTTTGTTATAAACCAGAACCTAAAGCCTGAGTGACAGTTCAAAAGATTTCAGTTTTATTGTTGTGTGAAGTTGCCCCTAACTATCCAAAATCAGAACATGGACTCAACAGCCCAACTTTGCCTGAAGATACAGTCTTGAATTTGTGTATTCCAAAGGGTTTCGTTGCCTTCTGTATTTTTCCATTGTCCTTCAGCCAAGCTCAACAAGACTAAATTTTACTTTCTTAACATCATGTCTGAGGTAAAAATCTAGAAAATTTCCACAAAAAAGAAAGAAGCTGACTCAAGAAACTTCATGTACCTTCTGTAGACATCAGACAAAAGAAAAGAGTCTTCTTTGCCCTGAAGCTGAGTTTATTCAAGTATAATGCACTATCATGTTATCATTGGTAAGCTTTGTGCTGTTGCTTGGGTCTATAATTTAGTCATATGCATGTAAATTTTGGCATACAAACTTCACATCCTTAAGGATTTTTTCCAGTTAAGATATGAAAATAAAGAAAAAATAATGAGAAGTTACAGACAGGAGTTGTAGAATATTCTGTGTTGGAAGAGATCCAGAAGGATCATCAAGACCATCTCTTAAGTGAAATCAGCATGTATGAGATCTGAAGTGGATCAGAAATCAAGTCCTGAGGCAAACAGAACTGAGGAGAATAAATGAATTTTAACAACTGTTAATACTGACTGTAAGTGACCTTCTCCAAAGCCATGTTTCTTCAGGGTAGTTTTGAGCAGGCCGAACTATGAACTGCATTCTGACGCTGAATTGAGTCTTAGTCATCCCAAGTTTCTCTCTTGATTTGAGCAAGACTAAATCTAAGTCAGAACACCACTGGCTGTGAATATCATAATTTCCCATTGTGAAATTTGTTTTTTGATTAATTAAATGTGAAGTCTTCATTGCACAATATTTTATTGTGGTTTTTTTTTTTTCTCAGTTCCCACCTATGGAGAGACAATAATGTTTTGAACTTTTTTTTCCTTTTTGTATCATGATTTCTTCTATTTTATGCTTTTCAGAAAGCATCTGTTGTTTATTTAGTAAAGAGACTGTGTGTTGTAAAATTACCTCATTAATTGGTTTTTTCTAGTGCAGTTTTTAAAAATTCCAGTGTTTAAATAGGTGCTAATGTTTTTGCTTTGAAAGTCTCCATGTTTACTGCTTCAATAAGGATACAAGTAATTTTATAATCTTAATGTTTTCTATATGTGGAAAATTTCTTTTGTACATCTTTTTTGATGCATTTCCCATACGTTGGTTGTCATTTTGTGCATTTTCTAATCTGCAATATTCCAAGCTCCCTTTCAATCCTACATTATAGTATGATGGTGATCAAATATGAACATGGCTACAGGTATTGTGTTACAGGAAGGGCATTCTTTTTGTAAGTGTGATAGTGGGCATTAATGATATTTCAACAAAACAAAATTTTATGCAAAAAAATTTTCTAAATTAAAGACTAAAACTTCATTAGTTTGGCTGTGGAGTCTACAGAGAGGTGAATTTCAGTCACTTAGCTCTGTTATCTAATCTTTCTTCACAGTCTCAAATGTGTGTGAATTTCTAACAGTACGTAGTACATACATGCAAATTTCCAACATCCTGCTGCATCTGAATTACATTTTGATTTTAGTTTAGGGTTTTTTTATAATGATGGTTTTCTACTCTCTTGATTTCACATGATGAAAAAATAGCTGGCATGGATTTTATCAGACTTTCCAAAGAGCATCACCAGACGGACCAATCATGGAAAATCACAGACAGCATGAAGAAAAATTAGAAAATGAAAACAGGTTATAACTGAAACCAGACTATCAAACTTCTTGACAAACAGACTCTAGGTTATAGTACAGCAGATTATTCAGTTGCCAAATGGCAAAAAAACCTTTTTATGCTATGTAATGGGACATACCTTCCCAAGCCAAACAGAATTATCCTGTAAAATGCAGTTTGGATAGCCAGATTTCAGTCTTCTCTTAAGCTTTGTGTTTTTGTGTGAGCTTTATCTAACCTGTAAAGTGACTATTTTTTTAAAGTAATTTAAAAAAAAAAAAAGTTTGGGGCTACACAAAGGTAGTCTGGTTTTAATCAGCTGTGGTGCTCTCAGACAGTGTCCTAGTAAGCACTGATTTACAGAGATCCCTGCTAGCTAAATAGAAGGTAATCACGAAAGAGGAAAGATGGAAGGAAGTTCAGAGAGTCCTTCAGATGCACTGGAGTTGATGCATCCCATTTTTTGTTTGTTTCATTCCTTTTTTGAAACTCCCCTCTACAATTCATCTCAGGCTACGACTGACATGTTTCTCCTTTCCTTTACTTCACTTTCTACTGAAGCATCAGAATTATCTCCTCACTTTACAGTGAATGTGATTGCTTGTGTTTAGTTAATCTCTCCTTTCTCTGTTTTTTCTCCTTACTCTTCATGATTATATAATGTACAGTGTGTACTTAAATTGATGTAAACCTAATTTAAAATGAGTGAAATGCACCTGTGTTCTGCGATTAGCTCTAGTGCACCTAGATACAGTGCAGCTGGGTGAATTGAGATATAAAGCTCTGATAAATACAAGAATGTAGCAAGAGACCAATCTTTTGAGTATTTAAGAAAAAAATTTAAATTCAGCCTCAGCGTTCTTTTTCATATTGCATTTCTTGTAGTCCCTTATACCTCTTTGCTTCAAGAAGAATATTGGATTTCAGATTCAAATATTTACTTCATCTGTTTTTTCTCATTTTCTCCCCTTTTCCTTTCCATCTTTTTTTACAAGCAAGTCCAAAGAGGAAGTTGGACTAGTAGCTTGTATTTTATGCCTTAGCCAGTGACTTTGTTCTTTGGGTACCAAAGCAAGTTGTTCTGTACAATATTAGATCGGTAGAATCTGGTTTTAAATTGGAACAACCCAAGAATTTCTTCCTTTACAAGCAGTTTTTTCTTTCTCTTGTGCAGATTTTTCCAAGTGCACAAAATTGAAATATGTAAATTTATTAAGTTTTGTTAATATTCTCAATAGTTACTGAGAAAATTGCTAGACATAGGTCTGTATTTATTTTCTTTGCTTCTCTTTGATTGATTTTAGCTAAAGTTTCAAATACTTTAATGGTTATTTGTTCACCTATTCTAATATTAGGAGGTCAAACTCACAGCTGAAACAGTAATTTTCACCTTACATGCAAATACATGCAAATAATTCTTTCCCTCTAAAATACATAGAATAAATTTGGGACTGACTCAGAACCCTGAAATTTTCAGGACTTGGAATTCATACCTACATCTAAATTTCACGAATGGCACCTATTTCCGTTAGATGGTAAAATCAAGAACGAAAAAATACTCTATTTGATCATTCTATTATTGTGTATTTCAGTCCCTATTCTGTGTCTGTAACTAATCCCAGATCAAAAGTTTTGAACAATTTACATGTAAACATAAACAGGAAAATATTGCTGCAGCACTCTTCCAGCCATTTATTCTAGCCATCTTTTATATAAGTAATAGGTGTTAAAAACGGTAGTTCCAGCTACACATCCATCCCAAAATTAATTTCAGTCCAGCTGGTAATCATGAGTTGAGTTTGGATTTGTTTTAGGAATTTGTTCTTCTATTTTGAGGAAATGGAGGAATGAGGAAAGGCGAGGTTACGTGACATAAGCAGTGACCACGGAGCGAGTAGCTGTCAGAGCTAAGAACTCCTTGAGCTGCTTTCTTTTGTCTCTTGCACCGAGCAAGGCTGCAAAGGTTTGGCATCATAACTGATGGAAGTGACTGCTTTTGCTTTTTTTGCCTTTTCTTTTTCCTCAATCCAGACTGTAATGTAAGTAAGCGGCATATAATAGTTGTTTTTTGTATTCATGTTCAGATTCATTGTGGTCTTTCAAATGGTGTTTACATGAATCCATGAAAGAGCAAAACATCATGGACTTTTAAAATAGAAATATTAGTTAATAAATAGTGTAGCTGAAAAATCAATAATAAAATGTAGGTGGCTTTTACTGCTAATTTAATTAAGTCTGTATCATGTGTAAAATTGCATACAGACACATAGGTAGAGCTGCTTACCCGTATTGAAATGTAGCTCTCATATACCATTTGAAAACGAGCTGACACAAAACTTGCTATAAAAAATGAAATATTCTAAGATATCCAATATATCTGTGAATAAATGAGATGTGCAGAAATAAAAAGGGAAAAAACAACTTCAAGTTGTCTAAAGAATTACATGAAGATAATAGAGAGTTTTTGCTTTTTTTCCTTATTGATTATTCCCAGAACTTAAGGTTTCACTGTTAGATTGACAACTGAGTTATTTGCCCATACCTAGTGACTGACAACAGATAATGGAAAGGCTTTTACCATGATATAACAGCAGAGAATAATTTCTAATTTACTACTATAGTTCTCATCAAAAGTACCCCAGCAAAAACAGTAGATTTATCACTTCAATTACTGGAATTTCACATTTAGTTTAAAGAGACATGTTTCTATAATGTGACAGGCTTTACAGATTCTGAACTTCTTCAGACATTTCAGCTATCAGAGTAATCAGGAAAAGATATAAATGAAAGCAATTGTTTTAGTTTTATAACTTTCAGTGCTGTCTACTGGCAAGAAACGAAACAGGCCATAAACTGATGGTCTTTGCCAAGTCTATAAAAGGGAAAAAAAAGACATTCTATATCAGTCTTTTTTACTTTTTTTTTAAACCAACTGTCTGATACTGGAAGAGAATAATGTTAAAATAGTATTCAATTAATATCTACAAATTAACTTTTCCGTCTATATTTTTTAAACTAGCCACCCAGTGATAATAAAATGTTGTTTACTTCAAAATATATTGAGTATATTTTTAATACTTTTATTCATATCACTTCTGTCCAGCTTGCATGCCTCAAGCTATGAGAGGGAACCAAAAGATTAAAAAAAAGACTAACATAAAAAACAGTCAACAATCATAGCCTTCTGTACTCTAAAAAAAAGGCCATGTGAATGATTTTAAAACTGATTTAAAATATCCTAATGGGTATTGTTTTCTACATTTGGGAAAGATGGATTTTTCACTGCTCTTTTTGAGGAGCATGTCTCTAACTTTTATAATTCACCCCCCACTTGGTTGTTCTCAGGTTGGGAAATAGGAAGTGCTTCATGTAACTGGGGGTGCTAGGGCATTTCTTAAGCCCAGATTTGAATACCCTCAATGTGTCCCAGCCTCACGTCAGGGGATATCTGGTCACGGATGTGCTCCCATGTGCATCTTTTCTTCTTCTTTCTAGAGTGCCCTGATTTCTTGTTCAAAGACAACCTTTTCTTGTAAACTGATGGGGAATTCTGGATTCTCCCCAGGGTGGGTCCCACGTCAGAGAACTGAGGAACAAAATGCTGGTGTGGTTTGTGTCATGCTACCCTCCGGTCGGTCAGGTTAAATGCCGTAAACAAATCTTAATGGAGTACTGTGCTGTACTTTCCTTTTTATGGCAAGATAAAGCAGTGCACCACAGGACATCTGATCTGACTCTAGGTTCACTTCAGGAGATTTGGATCTGTGTCTAGAGAAATAGTCTTTATCCTAACATTGTGGTTGTGCAGACAGGCATACCAGTTCTCCCTGAAATTTCCCTTTTGCAGGCAACCCTTGGCAATCCCTCCCATTTCTCATCAAATAAAAGCATTGAAGCAGGCTTTTATGAAGGATCCCTACCAGAGAAGGTTGGCATGTTTTCATGTGGGATTCTTAGTCCTTCTGCAAAGAGTCATTTCTCTCTTAAATACCATCTTCTCAGAGATGTTCCTGCCTCCTCCTCTCAGACCAGGGAGCAGGAGGGTAGGACTGGGAATCAAAGGCACAAGTGGCTTGAGTGCACACTGCAGAAGACTCGCACTGGTGTGCCAGGTCAGGCATGCTCTGCTGTGTTATCCACACAAAGGTGCTAGAGTAGTGAAGCACCGTAATAAAACCTCACCAGCTAGAGAAAGCAGTAGCGATTTTCCCACAGCTGTTGCAGAATTCATAAATAAGTTCACACAATTATGATATTTGGTATAAATGAAATGCCATCACACGGTGCCTCTGATGATCTGATGATTACTAGGGTGCAGCTTGTATCACAGAGCATGCATTTACTGGCAAAAGGGGAGATTATCTATTCTATCATATGTGAAAGGGATCTTATTTGGGATTTGCTGTAGTAGAGCAGTGTAGTAGTTAAGCCAGCTCTACAGTTTTATTGCCTGTTACAGCTGACTTTTCAAGAAATGCCATGATTTAGATCACAGAAAGGAAGTGTCTAAGTGCTATATATGGTGTCAAACGTGCATAAGTGATTGAGCACATCTGTTTATGAGGTACAATACTTGAGTGATAATGTTTATGAGGAGTGCTATTAGGGGAAATAACATAGCTGCTGGTTAAATGCCTGTTTGGATTGTTTTTATATCCACTGATTTAAAGTAGATCTAAATAGATTGGTCACATATTCCAGATTTGTTTGTTTGTTTGTTTACTCTTACAGAGGCCAGGGAAGAAGTTTTAATTAGTTCTGTGCCAATGAAGTTCTAACCTCTCAACCTTAAGAGCAAAGTAAGGGACTGTAAAGTCCCAAGATGGCAGCCCCAAATGAACCTACAGCTCTCCACTGGTTTTTATAGATTCTTCCTTCCAAAACTGAAGGTAGCTGTATTTTGGCACATGATTAGCATTTTATTTATAATATTCATAAAATAGTATTTCTGACAGCTTAGCAGCAGAAATGCTAAGCCTAAGTTAAATTTAGGATAAGTGTTTTCTTAAGAATTTTTTTAAAATAATTTCATCTCACAGTCATGTAGAATGGCAGATGTTTGCAAGTCTTGGTGTAAAATTGATTGAAATATTTTAAGAAAACTGAAATAATGTCAGTGGCAAAATTTATTTTACCAAGTGCAGATGTAAGACATCAAGTTCTCAGACTGATGGCAGAATTAACAAAAAACACCATCTGGTTCAATAATTATCTGAGAATACCCATATTCTTGGATTTGTTTAATACCACTTAGTTCCCAGCTTTATTTTATCAGTGTTTGCACACCAATGAGACTAGATTGTGCAAAATGAAGACTACTTCCATCTGATCATTTTTAAAAAACAACGTGTTTTTGCATGAATAATGAATCTTTGAATTGTTACTAAACAAGCAAATTATTTGCGTATGTGTCACATCGGTTATCAAGTTTGCACATGTGACAGCTTCAACAGCCGTCACATAAAATGCATAGAGCATGTAACCATATGTTTTTGCTTGACAAAAAGCTAAAACTCAAGATCAATTTTCAATATGGGATGCACAAATTAACACTTTAAAATGCTCCACAAATTTGGCAAAATATGCAGAAATAGCACGTTTCTAGATATTAACTGATATCTTTGGATTCGACCTTAAGGTATTCAATCATTTTGATTAAAAGACTGATTTCTCATAAAAACACAGTCTGTTGGAGGCGCAAAGCCAATGACATTTGAGCATTCATATATTTTCATAAACTTTGAACAATGTCAGTGAGACACCTCTTCAATCTTGGCCACACAACAGCAGGGTATTCAATCTTTCTTTAGCTTAAGACAGAAAATTTGAATATCAGCATAGGGTTATTAATGTGACAGTTCACATGGTGTGTACCATGTTGATTCTTAAAAAGCAGATCTGTGGAATGTACAGAGCACTCTGTTTTCCACTCTTGCTCTTAAAAATCCAACAGAAAGCCTTAAAATGCATTTTTCCAGCTTGATCGTTACACTTTTTAGTAGTAAAACATGAAGAAAATTGACTACAGTTTTACACCTTGAAAGTCACTGGTATTATTTCTGTGATTATATCATCTGTTGTGTTTAATATTAAAGACGTACAACAGATCTCATCGTGTATTATTTAATTCTTTTTGTTCATAAAAAAAATGGCATTAGCAAGTGACTAAGCAGCCATGCAGTTAAATATTTAGTTGCTCCACCTCCCCCTTTTTCTTGGCTGACTTAGTGTCTGTCAAAATTTATAGCATTCCAAATAAATAAATAGATACCCCTCCCATTGCTTATTTCTTTAAATTCAGATTTTTGAGTAATGTAATGTTGTTCAATGTAAGCATGTCATTTTACATTACATCATGTTGTAGGTCAGATGCAATGTAACTTTTTATGATGCATTGTAAATGACAAAACATGTTGCAATATGTGATATATATTGGTATGTGCCCCTGATAACATCGCTTTTTCTTTAGAGTGTTGTCGCCTGAGCAGCTTGGGAGAAACCAGATGGGCTGTGAGGGGAAGATGAGCAATTCTGTCTTGCCCAAACTGCTAATGTGACAACACACTGTTAAGACAGGAGACAGCGAGGTGCATGTGTTAATATAATACAAGGCACCCACAGATGTCCCAAAGTTTTCATTTAAAAAGCCCTGTTAAACAAACAAACAAAACCCAGAATCTCATCCTATTTCAGTGACAGTGGGAAGATCTGCTGTTACTGTGGCACAAGGTAGGGTAGAAGTCAAATTGGGTTTAGATCTGTTCTATGTGCTGGTAAATGCTTGCTACTCTTTTACAGGAAGAAACAAGGAATGTATCTTGCAGTTCAGCATTTCAGTTGTTTCATCAATTCCAAATTTACTGTAATAGTTTAATATTTCTATAAGATCATCTATCTTAATGGATGTTGAAGTCTGTTACAGTTTTCCATCACATCCAAAAGGCTTCACTCCCCATTGAAAACCAGCCAATAGCTGAGGTGAAACTTGCAGGATGAAGAAACACAGAGCAACATTATATGACTAATTATATGACTATATTTCACTTTAAACTGCAGGGGAAACACAGGCAAGTGTTATATACTTAAAAATACTGGAATTTTCCCAGGACATTCTTTCTTTAAAAAATGTGCCACAGGAATCTACCACAAGTGTCTCAGTGCACAGCATTTCCACCTGCATGGTGCCCCATAGTGATAGCAACAAATGCAGTAAAAGGTCAATATTCTTAATGGCTTGAAATGTCCTTCTTAGGATATTAGGTGAATAAAAGACTTTTTTTTCCATAGTAGCGTGGCCATGTGTAAGCTGTTCAACATTATGCTTTCACTATCATTAGTTTACTCTCATTTTGTTTTTAGACTGCAAGGCCTTTCAGTGGATTGCTTCCCTCGGTTCCTGTGTTTGTACAGAGGTTTTTGTTGGCACAAAACCTCTAAGAACAACTACAATGTATAAACTGTATATAAAACCTTACTAATTCTGCTTAATTCCATGCAGGGCTATCACTTCATTGGTAACTCAGAAGCAAAAGCAGCATGAAAAGGCTTACCACCAACTTTTCTGTGCAGTAGAGTTTACTTTAAACAAAGAATTTTTCTAGCTCATCTCCACCAGTTTCCAAGTGTACTGAGGCTGAATGTTAGACCTGCAGAGCAATTTGTGGTGCTGGTTTAGGTGGCATTACCCATCCATGTGTTTGGGGGTGTGTATGTATTTCTCAGTTGGTTACATACTCTTCTCTCATTGTGGGGTTGCATGGACTGATTTTTCACAAATTGAGTTGTTGCACACAGGCACCTAAATTACAAGTAGTAAACTACATCCAGAAGCCTATTTTAAAAAGTAACGCAGTATCTTAGAAATTGTGTGTTTGGGGGAGGGGTGTGGTTGTGCAACTTCTTTCACAAAAGTCAAATTCTGTTTAAAATTTGGTTTTGGTCTTGTTCCATATATTTGGAACACTTTGCTTTTTCTATGCCTTTTTCTGCCTATGTAGTCAGTCAAGTTGTTCACTGAAGTCTTTTTGGGAGTTTTGTTTGCATTCTGGTTTCTTCAAAAGTAGAAAAGTGAAAGCATAGAAAAAAAAAAAAGGGGGGCAGTAGAAAATCATTTGACATAATGGTTAAAAATGCCTGGACTTGAAGAAAAAAAGACTCTTATTTTGTGGGTTTGGGGTCTTTATTGAGCTTTGCAGTAGTGAAGGTTTTCTTTCTTTTCCCCAGTTCTTGTAATGAGAATGTTGCTACATAATGAAAGAATCTACAGGACAAAATCTTTCCTGTTTTAACACAGATACCATGTCACTGGCTCTCTTCTACTTGTGCAGTTGTGATGAAAGCTATATGAATGGCTGAGCTGTTCCGAAAGGCAGTATTTTCATTCTGAGTAGAGAATAGCTGTGGGAAGACTAAGAGCTTCTTGATGCTGCTGCTTCTTTTTCCGCTAACTTTTCTTCTTTATTCAGCCACAGTAGAAATTGGGTGGGAATTGATAATCCTTTAGGAATGTAGCTTTTGACACTTATCTGGTGGATGATAATTAATGCATTCCAAGAGGATTATCATAGTGGACTGTAGTTATAAAAGAGTGACATTCCATTTACGTGGAGTGAAACTTTAATATATGGCTGTCTCTACCACATATATTTTAGGAGAAATCTTCAACCTTTCAGCTCCAGACAATGTAACTCCACCCAGTCCAGCTGTAATGAGCAACTATAGGCACAAGCAGTTTTTACCAGTATATTGCCATGTCTTAAAAGCACAGAAAACCCCAAAATATTACTGTTAACACAGCATGTATGTAACTGTTTCTGAGGTACTCAGGATGAAGCATTTTGTTTATTGACTTGAAGAGGAGTAACGTTTGCAAAGATTTTGAAATAGAGAATGAAGGCCAAGTGCAATGGGATTAAGACAGTTCTTTGATTTTTTTGTAAGCAGCATTTTTTATTATAAACTTCACTGTAGTATTGCAGTAGAATGAAATTTTCATAGACAAGTTGTTCAGAACTGAAATACCTTTAAAAACTTGCAAATTGCTATATCCCTTCAATAATAAAATTGATATTTTTGTGATTTATGACAGTGCTTTTGGGCAAGGTTAGCTGGTTTACACTACTGTCTTTTGCAAGGAGCAAAGCAGACCTTTTTCCTGAAATCAATGGGATTTGGGACTAACTTGCCCATTCCACCATTATATGGGACAGGAAGCTGTCCTCCCACATGGGTCACAGGAATGTTTTGGCTCAGTTGAAAGGGACAGTTTTCTTATAGCATTGATTACTGGGAATGCAAAGTTTCCTGTAGTATTAGGAGATGAATGGGTTTTGTGTCTATTTAAAATACAGGATATTGATGAGATTGATACCTATATATTACCACCTTTAGATTCCAAGTGTTACAGAACACAGTATGAAGGCATCAAAAGGCTGTCACTGATTGTATTATACATTACTGTATAATCGAGGTAATTTTATAACATTAGAGCAGTAGCCTGCTATGATGCAGCTGCAGGAAAAATTGTCAATATACATTTGAGTGTACTTTTACATTTGTTCTTTTATTCTCCTAAGTTAATCTTAGGGAGGAATTGTTATTAGCCACCAGCCATTTGTCAGGATGGGCTTTGGTTTTGGTTTCACTGCACTGAATTCTGCGTTGCATTGCAGATGCTACATGGATGTTAAGAGGCTTGCTGTGCTAATCTCTAGCAGCATTCCTTTCTCTCTCTCCAGCAAGAAAAACTCCTTTCTGATATTTCATTAGTGTGTTTGGTTGGTTCAGTATTAGAGTTTATGGTCTGGTTTTATGTTTAAATACCTTTTTGATATGAACTACTGCCAATCTTCAAAAAAGAGTATTTTTTCAGTAAAAAAAAAATAAATCAAAGATGTCAGGCAATTTTTTAGAACTACAAGAATTGTTTCAGAATCAAAGTATTCTGTAAGGTGCTCAAGTTGAGGTCATACTCCTCCAATACAGACTGACGCACAGTAAAGATTGCATAAATGTTAAATACTAATACCTTCTCAAAAAAATACATTTCCTTTATGTAGAAAACAAATTTAGATAAATAGAGTTGTAGATGTAGGAAATGGAAATTATTTATAGGGTCCCCTAGTGAAACCCACATGAGATACAAGATTACTGAATAAAACAAGTTTTACAGTGCTCTATCCCATCTTTGCTGTGAAAAGCAAAGACCCATTTAAATTGAAATTTTAAACAGTTTCAAGAAGAAAGAAAACCTCAACATTTCAAAAAGAATGTAAACTCAACATATATAAGGATCAAAACCCTTTTTGAATATATTGATGAAAAATGTTTCCTAACATTGGAGTTGATGCAGTGAAGAAGCCATATTTCAATCACTAAAAGCCCAATGGCTTAGCACCTTGCCAGGATCCTGGCTAGGCTGTCCACAGGTGTTGTGGCAATTAGGGGAGAGACAGAGCCAAAATTAGTACCATGGGCACAACAAATACGGGGGATACTCTAAAACCAAGAGGCAAATAAGTCACTGAAAGCCTTGATCTCTTATTTTTCATGGCAATATTCTCGTTTTATTTTGTTCTGATTTTTTTCCTGTCTATATTGTTATCTTCTTTGTACTTTTAATAAAATCTCCATTTTTATCTGGCCCCATAGGAAGGCACTGTGGCAATTTGATGTTTCTTGGCCCCTCGCTTGTAAGAGGTGAGGGCTGCAGTTTGCTGGCTTCATAGTTTGACATCAGCAACATAGTCCTAGCTAACTCTGAAGATTAATGTTAGGAACATAGTGTAGTACCTGAACGTTACAAAATTTTTCAGGTGAAGACTTGGTCTCATCATCACCTTAATGTCAAATTCTTTCCTCTTCCAAAAAAAAGTAAGCAAGAAGCATTCATACATATGCTACATCTGGCTTGATTTCTTTTTATCTTTCAGTTTTTAGGTTCAAATAGTAGTAATGATTAATAACATAATGGCTCTGAGACATTTAATTCTTCTCTCAAAAAGGGAGCTAGTAAATTTATTCTTTCACAAAAGGACATCCGTTTTAAGTGTATAGGGAAAATGTATCAAAATATTAATTAGACTTTTCTTTTGTTTTGCTAGTTTGCATTAGACAGATGGAATTCTGATCTTTAACAGCATCATGACTCATGAAACTGCTTGTGTACTAAAATGCCATTATTAACACAACAGTAGTTTTCAGCAGTTGGTAATTATTGGCATAATTAAACATTTATCAAGAAACAAGTATTTATCATTCATTAAACTTTCATTAAAAATCCATCTTAGCACAAGCTAGATTAGCCAGTGATTTTCAAGTGATAACTTCTTAACTTCTGGCAGGAACATAGAGCATTTTGATGGCAAAGAAAGTTGTGCATAATGCAACCTTTCAGGTTTTGTAAACAATTATACCATTTCAGACATAGGAGTGCTATTTTTAATCACTCTATAAGACTCAGACAAGAAAGTACTTGGCTATTTTCTGTAGGGTTTACTAAGTTGGGCACTTCTTAACAGTTTATTTGGAAAAACAAGATGCCTTTGGCTGTGAAAAGCCAGTACTAAGTTTGCTTTATAACTGCATTTACATGAGTTAAATTCCCTCAAAGCCTGATATGTTTACATATATTAGGACACTGACATTTATTTTTGTTAATGGATCATCTCATAAAATCTGCCTTATGGTTTTGCAAAAGGATGGTATCTCAGACTAGATGTTTGTAATTGGGAAATCTTGAAGAGATGTCTGGTCCTGATATAGTATTTTCCAACACTTCAATACTTCATGTCACTGAAGAAGAAAATAAGCGTATTTCTTATTTGAAAGAAAGAGACCCATTACATCTCTGAAAGGTTTTGGTTTTATTTTGCAGAGTGAAGTATGAGACATTTTGCCTGGTTTGTTCAGTTTTGATCAATTCTTTGGGATGGCAGATTGATTATTTTTTGGCATGTTTAGGTGTGAATAAAGTTAAAGTAATTTGTGTGAATTTCAATGTGCAGAAAAATAAGATTAGTCAATGCCCTGTAGTTCCCTCTCATTCCAGTTTTCTTATTTAACTCTTTTTAAGTCTTTTCTCCTTGGTTATTTATTTTCCTCGGTTCTCGTCTGCCATTTCCACTAACCCTGATTATCGCGGAAGCACTGGCTTGCTTAATCTTACAGCAACCGATTGGCTATCTTACCTCCCAGCCCTTTGTTTCCTCTCTTGCTCATAAGTATGAGAGGATGTATTACTTAACCCCTCCTATACAGTCACTGTTTTGCAAGAGGTACCAATTTGGCAAGGTTAGTGTAAGTTAAAAACGCTGTAATGTGATTGTCTAGATTGTGGTGGAGAAAAAACAATATTTAGTGAGCAAGACTGTCTCAGAAAGCTCCTTCACGTACATACAAGAGCTTCACATCTTAGCCCATATTCAGCAACTTTGTGTTTTCTCTTGGGCAAAAAATTTACTGTATCAGTGCTTTTATGTCACAAGAATGAATTGAATTCGTACCCTTTAGTGCAAACAACAATAGACAGAGTGGTAACCTAGTGGAAAACAAATAGATGCCCCGTCCCTTTTGGGGATTCAGAGAGGTTCAGAAAGATGGAGCTGACGGTAGAGAGGTGGCAGATAAAAACAGGCTGAAGCAGGAAAGAATCCTGCGGTCATTTATTACCATGCCATCTTCATAGTGTTTGCTGAACCAAGGTGCAGAGTAATGATTCAGACAAATGATGTTAATAATAATAGCTGGCCCTTTGGCAAAAATGGAATACCTAGTATTGCAGCATGAGACCTAATCAGATTCTCCAAAAGTTGCTTCAGACCGATAGAATTTTTTGTCATCAGGTTTTCCATCAATAGATTCTCCCCAGATACTGTATTTTTAAGGAGACAAAGTGATAAACAGTTATTTTCCATGAGGATAAAAACCCCAAATATTTTAAACATTATGATATTTAATTTATAGATTAAAGCTAGTTTTAAAATACCATGTTATTTCTAGTCTATTTTTTCATTGGTATCTACAAGATAGTAATCATGGATTACTTGATCACATTTAGAAACTTTCTGGAGTTCATTATCTTCTTTTTTTATGTAATCAACATAGAATTCACCTTACTTATTGGAAGTGAATAATAACATGCATGCTTTACAGCAATTTTTGTTGCACACAGAGTATCACTGGTAAAAATTATCTCCTTGTAAAGCCTGGCTGTGGATTTTAAACAAGGGGAAGTTGCTTGTAACTGCTGATCTGGTTAACTGCTTTGATCTGTTGTTCAGAATTTGTACATAAAAGAACACTTACACCCAAAAAAGCTTACTAACCATTTTGCACTGTACAGATTTTGTTGTTCTTTTTAATAATACCTGCAATTTTTAGGCATATAGGTTGCAATTATTTTTATTAGCTGTTTTTCTGTTAACAACATAACTAACATCTGTTTTAATCTAAACATCATCAGACTTATTAATTAGGTGCATTTTGGCATCAATTTATCACACATGCTTTGACACTTTTGATACTTGAAGTGTAAGCTATTATGTGTAATGAAAAAAAAAGTATGATTTGGAGTAAGTGTTATACATCATCTGTAGGGGACAATTATGTTGGCATGTGGGAGGTTAATGTACACACTCTAGATTCCTTTGCTTGATTTGCTGTTTTCTTCTTCATAACTCTAGGTAAACAGTTTGTGCTGCTATTTAATGCACAGGTTAAGTGTAGTTGCAGGCTATTATACATCATTAGGGTAAGTAATATTCAGCTGTGGAAGAAAGATGGAAGCTTTTCACTTGTAGCCACTTGGACATTTCATTTTTCATCTAGTATGCCACGGCAAAAATTAGTTGTGGCAGGCCTGATGTAATTTATAGCCTGGTACCCTGAAATTAAGCAATGAATCACACCATTTTGGCTGATTAGAGTTAATGCATTTTTCCTGATGACATATTTTGTAAAACAATGCAGTTTATTCTAAACTTTGCCTTATCCGACCTAGTAATTTCTCACGTCAACCTGTTCAATGGATTGTACTATGTACAGTGAACTCTATCACCTGATTTCTTTTGGTATTGTTTTGTAGTTATCTCCCAGCTTAAAGGGACAGCCTTCCCTTTCTTTCCTAATTTTCTCAGTAGAAAACATCAACTTTCCTCTCCCTCCATCCCTGACCCTCCATTCTCAAACCAGACAATTGAGAAGCAAAACACAGAGTAACACAATTCAATGCAGCTTGATTGAAAGTGGAGGGTGTAATGATCAAGTGAGTAGAGACCATTGGATTGTGCCTCAGGCCTTCACACTCTGGATCTGGTCAATAACAAATTTATTACTAATCAAATCCAATAAATACAAAACAGCATACATTTATTTTTATTTGGCACCCAGCTGGCCACAGAATAATAATAAAACAGGTAATCAGAGAGACTGCCTTTCGGAACAAAATGATGTAACCAATGCGTGCTGCACTTAAAACTCCTGCATATTATAAGCAGATGGCCAGTCCCCAAGAAACCTTGTTGTGTTTGTCTGATTACCAGTGGGCATTGTGTCCCACTTGCCTGTGCAATATATTAATGGTTCCAGCTCTTGAGTTGGGAGAATTCTGTTTGCTGAGATACTTTGTGATAGGGAGAGGTATCACTGCAGAACAGGATCTGTAGGTATTAGTGTCAAGAAGAATAATGTCTTCCTTGCCCTTTTTCCTGGGTTATTACATGGGGCATACAATGACTGGAATGAGTTAATAGAAAACAAAGAAACTAAAGGTGTTTGGAGAAGGGAATGAAATCAACAATGTAGCTGAGACATGTGAATTTTACTGTTGCCAAAAATATTATGCACTGTTCTTTCCCCCCAGAGTACTAACATGCATAAGAGCTTAAGACATAGCGATTGCAGGCATCTTACACCATGTAAGACCGACACAGACAAACAGTGCATAGCTAATTTAAAGCTGACATTCAGTATCCAGGATTTTTTTTTAATTCACATAATTTTATATGTGCGTGCATGAAATGCAGCTAAAAATTCTCGTTGCTGCAATTTGTTATGCACATTATGAATGACAAAGTATATGCAAAGATGCAAACTGAATAAAAATATTGGGAATATTTTACAATAGCAAAAGTACAGCTACTGTTTGAAAGTCAGATAGTAAAAAATTTCTTATTTCTCAGTCGATGGAGTCGCTGTATGTTTGAGCAGTCTGTGGAAACCAGCAAGAGTCTGTATGTATGTAGGAGAAAAAGGCAGCACACCTGCAAGACTCCAGCCTACCTTGTTCACACCCAGGATAGGAGAAAATGATTTATTATCTGTCCCTTGAATTTCTCTGAGCATTCTGTCTAAACTTTAAAAGCAGATTACATTTGCGATTAAACCTTAACAAATGTTGTTTTAACTAGACTGCAATATATGTTATTGACAACAAGCTTTTTTCCCCTGAAAATAACATTGGTGCTTAGGCATGCAATTTACAAAAATGACAAGGAAGGGTGGTACTTTTCCCAAGGTGAATGTGAGTTGACTGATTAGCTGGTATTTTAACTTAGATTCTTGCAAATTACAGACATAGGAAACCCTGCAATTTATATGTACTTTAGAAGTGAAAGCTTTAATCCCATGATTCATGAAAGTAAAGTGGTAATAATTTAAGTACCATATTTTATTTATCCCTTAGAGTTGTCAGCTGATACCAGAAGTATTCTCACTATTTTTGGGTTGCTGCCTTTGGCCACCTAATTGCTTCTTAGGAAGTAAGAGGGAAATTGCTTATATAACTACATGGATTGTCTTTGGCAACGTCAAGCCAAGGCATCAATCAGTCCATCTGGGTAAAATCACAAGCTGACTCCGATATTGCTAAATATTTATACTGTCAAATACACACAGACATCCAGATGAAAAGAGGCATTCATTAGGAATGCTCCAGCTTGTCAGTTTAAAGATGTAGATTAGAGCAAAACCTCCCACTATGATACTGAGTGCTCAGGAAAAGTCTATATTTAGCCATTCTGAGCAATAAATATCATCATATTGCCTCATTTAGGTAAATAGAGAATGAATATTGTCAAGATGATCTAGAGATAATGTAAACAGATCCCTGTTCAGAGTCTGTGTTACTAGGGTAAATTCCAGGACATTGGTGTGCTGCTGATGTTTTTTGGTTTAACCCTATTTCTAATCGCATTCTTATCCCCTTTACATTAACAGTAAGATTTCTTCTTTGCGGATCAGAAGAGAAGGGGGGGAGGGAAGAGATAAGGTGGGGTTTCTTTTTAAACAAAAGTTGATTTTAAATTCTAACTGAGCTGTTACATTAATTAGTAGTTTTGCTCTAATATTTTCTTGGCACCAGTAAAGACTGCTGCTGCTGCTGTTGCTAGAAAATACTGATCTCTGTAGCAACGCTGAAGCTCATTCCAGACTTTAACATGGGAACTGACAAAGCCCATCAGTCAGCAGAACATCACAGCTCTGAGGTTAAGACAAGATTTCAAGAGTACACACAGTTAAGACTCATGGTGGAATTTCTTTTACAGCTCTTTCTTTTTCCTTGATAAGATGAGGCATATTGTAAGAATAAGCAATGAAAGATCAGTAGTTTCGTGAGAATTAAGTTACAGTCCAGCTTCAAAGTGGGTGGCTTGTCCTGACAAATTAAGAGAAAAATTTGTTCACTGTACTATACTATATACACAAAAAAGATAGCAGAAGGGTTTTTTTTACCTTTTGGGGAAGGCATGTACCTCTCTCCATAGAATTAGCACCTTGGAAGTTACATACAAGGAGAGTGGTGACTGACATCAAAGTTTCAGTTAATTGTGCAAGATGATTTTTTAGATTAATAATTAACATCTCTCTTTATAACTAAATATCTGTAATTAATCAGCAAATCATAATGTGGAGACTAATTAACTTCAAACTCAAATCTTAACAGAAAATCCATATTACTATCCAGCATCATTAATTACTTCAGTAATCAAAGTTATTCCCCATGGGATTTGACATAAAGCTTTGTAGGTTTATAAACTGAGCTATTATCAGGGGAAAAAAAAAAAACCAAAAAAAAACACATTTCGAAAGGAGCTTCAAATAGAATTATAGATAACTAAGGTATTAGATGGGAAATTTAAATAAGTTTTTTTGGTTTTTTTGTGTTTTTTTTTTTGTCTGTATTACATTATCAATAATCCACTCACTGAATCTGGTAAGTAACTAAAAGAGTGCAATTCCCTTCTTACCATGTGCACAGAGTTTTTTGTTGCTTTTTTTTCCTTTTGGGGTTACAGCAGTGATTTCTGTCAGAGGATTCATTTGTCAGTGTCTTTTAAAAATATGCTGCACTTTCTGGTGGTGTTTGCTGTGATGCTATCCATGCTAGTTATCTGTTTAAGGAATGGATTAACAGCTGTTTATGCCCTGGTATGATTCACAAGAAAGTACCAAAAAAAACTGAAGAAGGATTGAGCCATAAAGTACAGATATTGGAAAAAAAGGACAAAGTAGGGCTGTTATGCCAAAGAACCTTGGCCCAAACAAATCTTATTTTAATTAGCATGGTCATCACAACTAGGAAGATTTGGAATGTGTTCATGTTAATTTTTAATAAACAGGAAAGCCAATAGTACCATTACAGCACACTGAAATCCCATAGCTGTTTTTCATTTAGAAAGTTAGATGTTGAAATTGTGTCTAAAAATCCGCATTTCAATTATTTTATCACCTAGTCTTGCAAGTGCACACATCTGATACTGTTCTTTTGTGTGGCAGCTGTAAAAATTGTAAGCAATTTTTACTGTCAAGAAAACTCTGAATAAATAGAGGCTGTTAACTTAGGCAGATATCTGAGGTTATTTGGTGGCAATCAAGAACTCACAGCACTTCAACTAATGGGTTATGATCAGAAACTGTTCCTAATAGCCAGCTAGACGGATCTGAATATGAAGATTTCTATAATTTTGTTGTCAGCTTGTGATGTACTCTAGTGCTAATTATTTGGAACAATTATGTTTTCCTAATAACAAAAGAAGAAGCAGTGAATTAAGCAGGCTTACCTTCAGATCTCTAGATAACAGTTTAAATGCACTTGCCATTAAGAAATAACATTTCTTTTTCCTGTATGGAACCCTAATTATTGAAGATGCTTGTCTTTTAAAATCTACTTCTACTTTTTTTAAGAATGTTCAATGTGTCAGTTTACACTGATGACTTCAGTAACTAGTATTTTCTCAGTCTTAGTTTTATGCCTGTACCTCCCATAGACTGCTTACTTCATTTGGTTATTCAAAAACCATAATTAGTGCAGTAATTAACATGTGGATCCTTCAAAGGAAGACTGTTAGAATCATGGGACGTCTCTCATCATTCTTGCTGATGTATAGATGATAAAAAAGACTTGGCTGAGGTGACAACAGGATTTGTATTACTGCACATTATCCAAACTGCAGGGAAATTCAGACAGGACTGTGGTCCATGGAATCTCTCCTTCTGAAAAAAGTAATTATCCACACTGTTTCTATAATGTAACTAGGTGTTATCCTGCATTTGCAGCTGTCAAATCATTTGTTTTAAAACCATTTTTTGTACCTTGTGAATATTTGAAAGTTTGAGGGTTTGCATGTTGTCTTTTAAGCAATTACAGAAGTGGGGTGCAGCAAGTGCAGCAACAAAAACAATAATAATAGTAATTTATAGAAGCATAACAGATTTCTTCTTGACAGTTGATTTCAGAGATGTTTACGGTAATGTTAAGTTGATATCATCATAAGATTGCATTCTTAAAGAATAGGCCAAATTTCACTTTATTTATTTTCCCTGGAGAAAATATATTTGTTTGTTTAAGATTTCAGATACACTGAATCTGTTGTGTTTTCAAGCCATAGTAAATCAGATATGTGAATCTCTGTATGGCTCATGTAAACATATTCCAGTGTTTCTCTGAGATGCTTATAGTCAATGTTTTCAGCTTCAATATACAATGTTTCAAATTAGTGCATTAAAGAAATTCACATTCTTCCATTCGGCCTTTAACTTTCTGTAAGTAGTGATCCTCTTTTCACATTCAGTGACACATGCCAGAAAAATTCAGTATTTTACCCTACAGGCAGCCCATGGGACTGGGATGAAATGGCCTCTATACATAGGGTATGACTTTATTTGCTAAAGAGGTTATTTGAAAAAGCCCTTAGGGTACTGCTGCCCTTTTGTCCCTCAAACTAGTAGGGGGAAAAATATAAAAGGAACTACATAGTAATCCCTTGTAGACAGGTGACCTTAAGCCAATTCTATACTGTAAGTTTTGTTTCCATTTAAACTCAAAACAGACAAAGGAAAAAAGCAAAATGCGGGTTTTAATCTGTTGCAGAAACATTGCCTTTTTTTTTTTCTGTAAATGTCTGTCAGATACAGACAACTTTTACTGCAAATTCATAAAACTGAGTATCGTTCTGTATCATTTAATTTAACATTCTGTAGATAATATGCCCTATATTTTAGCAAAAATAGCATCTGAGGACTGATGGAAATAAACCTACCTCTGTTCATTCAGGTAACTTGTTCAGAATTTTATTTTTTTTACAACTGTTTAAATTCTGAATGTACAGCCAAGAATAATTATGTAAACCTTCTGGTTCCAGTCTTAACATTAAAAACCAGTCACCATCAGGATCCACTGGAAAAATCAGCAATCACTTTTGCCCTCTGAAGTTCTTTTTTCCCCTGTTCTTAGCATTGGCCATTGATTGACATTAAGAGTGCTGTAGTCAAACCAGATGTTATCACAGGGTTATGGTCCCACTGCACACGCACCTTTTGGTGGTGGTGTATTTGGTGTTTAAACATGTGTTCAGCCACAATGGTTTTCCAATGAATGAAGGCCACAATATTATTTTTTTATATCATGCAATCAGCTGTTACAAGATACGTACCATCCCAATGTGAAACTGCTTTTCTCTAGGCAAGATTCAAAACACCATGGTAAATTATGAACAGCAGTTCTGAACCCACCTCAGGATAGCCTCTCATAAGTCACAGGTGTGACATCATGGAGCACTGTAATTAATGGATGTTATGCCACTCCCTTGACTTATGAGTTTTACAGAGGCTTTTAATTACTTTTGAGCTTAAGCCATTCTGGCAGAATTTTGAAGGAACTGCAATCACAGCCTCTTCTGAATGAAGCTGTTCTAGTGGCATTTGGAAAATGAGCCACTCTGGTGGCTGAAGGAAAACGTCTCATCCGTTCTTCACGCCTGGTAGTCTAGAGGGAGGTTGAAGGAAATGGCTTCTGTCGACTGCTGCAGGCACTTAGTTACTGTGTTCCTTTTCTGCATCAGGGGAGGAGCTGTGAAAATTGTGGTCAAATCCACATACGATATCAAATAAAAGAGGGAAAAACATCTGAAAAGCCAAGAATGTCTTGAAGAGTTATCATGGTGTCATCAACCTGATTTTGGATATAGAGAAGCCATTGTTTCTATGTGAATGCAGACTTAATGTAACTGGTAAAGAAGAAATGTCATCATTTTTCACCTGTCAAGAATGAATTATAAATGATCACCAGTTAATCAGCATTTAAAACATTATTTTAGTTTCAGTGCCAAAATCCAATATCAGAAGAGCTTCATCCCTCATACGCATACACACCAGAATGCACATATCACAATATTAAGTTAACTCAGGTGTAAAGCTTTGTTCTCTAAACAGCTGAAGCTTCATGTCATTGTTTATGTGCACAAAACACAGATATTTCTCCATATGTTGGCACCATATTGGTGTTATCACCATAGCATTCCCTCCTCTTCAAATGATCTTTTGTTATAACATTTGTTTTTGTAAGGCAAATAAAATATAGTAAATGTAAACCATTTTATTTAACCAAATTACTTTGATCGTGGGAAACTGACAATTAGTGTTACAGCTTCTCAGCAGTGAAATCCACACAATAGAGGAGACTGTGATATTCTGTACTGCAGTGCAAGTGGATGTAGTGCATTTATTTTGTGTAGCAAGCTGTGAGAGAGGAGGAGAGAAGTGCAGGAGATGAGCAAAGTCCGTCTTGATAAACTGTTATTCTGTATCTGTACTGTGTTTTGTGCATTGTTTAGTTTTTCTGGCTTTGCTTGTTAATATATTGAGACAGCTCTTCGCAGCAACCTTCACGACTTAGGTCAACACCTAAAGCATATACACGTGGGTATGAGATGATCAGCTAATTAATCAAGGAGTTAGAGACTTACCAAATTACCATTTGTAATTTTGATTTCTAGTAAATACTGATGACAGGTTAGTTTGGTTACCTATAACCACTATCCACTTCAACAGTCTTCTCTTTTGCGCATGAATTGGAGGAGAAGTATTGAAATCATATGCAGTGGTATACCCACAGGACCTGGGTTTATTCTCAAGCCTTGAATGCATCAGCCCTTCCATGAAATAGCTGTGAGTTAGGAGAGCATTCTGGGCATTGTCATGCAAATGAGGCCACCAAACATACCACTTTGCCTCAAAATTGAAGCATTTGCTCTGCAATGACAAGGAGCTTTTAAAACTGGAGCAGGGTTTTCTGAGCTAAGTGGGCAACCCCATCTATCCTCTGAGATCTACTTTCTAAAATAAGTACCTGTACATGAAGTCCTAATTCCACATCTGTGTTCTCAGATTGGCACTTACTACATATCCATACATCTCCGTCACCATTTAGCCAGTCCAGTCTCATTCTGATGCAGATTAAGGTGGTCCTTTATCCTTGAGTATTGTCCTTCTCCCACAATCATACAATAAAAAAAAAAAAAAAAAAACACCAGAAGATGCACATAGTACTGAGAAGCTGAGGTTGATCTGGTATTCAGCAACTCTTAAAGGCAAGGTCTCATGATACATTGCTTCAACCAGTACAGATTTTACTTAATGCTACAGCAGCTTCTCAGCAGCCCTCAAGAATTTAGCCAGGAGGTTATGAGGGAAAAAACAAGTGCTCACCTGCCTCACAGTTCACAGAAAATACCTGTAATCAGAAACTATTTCAGTCTAGTTTTGGGACCAACTTCAGAAATGGTAAGAAAATGTGACATATTGTCATATTATTGTGACATTTGTGACATTGTTTTTTTCTCTCTCTCTCTGTGACAAAATAGGCACATCCCAAATGCTACTTTTGGCTGTGCTTATGTAAAGGGGTGTAGAAAGAGCAACAGAGTTAAACATAGTGACTAAGGATAAGGTAGCTTTTAACCAGCATCCTAATGCCCATTACAAACCAGAATGGATTTCAGAAAACTGGAATTGAATGATAAAGAATGAGCAGAGTCCAGATTTTTATTTTTGTTTTAATCCAAAATTGTATAAATTGTTTTGTGACTCAGTGGGAATTTTGTCCATGCCCTGAATATGGACACAATTTTATTCCTAATCTCTGACCAGTATTGTTCCATGTGCTGCACTATGTTCCATAGACGTGGAAAAGCTATAGGTGCAAATAACGGGTCTGTCATAGTAATGGAAGTACTTGATCTGCTGGCCAAGTCAGGATTCCTAGAAGGTAATGGAGACAGTGGGTACTGCATAGCTGCAGTGCTGGAACAGTCATGCTTCTCAAATCCCTTGTGGCCCAGTGTCAGTGGCATTGTCAGCATGGTGCTGCATGATGTCTCAGCAATGGCTAATGGTTTCTCTACGTGCAGGTTCGGATATCTAATTCAAGGCATTCACATTTGAAAATGTAGATCTTAAGGACTTCACATCTTGTTAGGCCTTTTCAGACATGTATGTCTGTCCTCAGAAACATCCCGCTTTCTTGGGATGGCTGGTTAAAGTTATGGAGAGACTTGCTTTCAAAGTTGAGTTTTCTGGTGTTTGCAGCACATTTAGATGGTACCTCAACTCTAGGAACCAAACTACCCTCAAACCATCCTAACATATAATTCTTTAAATATTTGGGTTCAAATTCTTAATGTTGGTGTGAATGGATTCATAAAAGAAAAAGAAGAAGTGTTGAGAAAAAGCTACTGCAGTTGCCCCTCTTTTTTGTTGTTGTTGTTGTTGTTGTTGTTGTGTGTTAGCTACATTATCTCCCAGCCTCTTTTTGAGCAGTTATTTAAGAAAAACTTGGTATTACATTTCCTTTTATTATGAATGCTATTTATACACAAATTGGAGAAGATCATGATGCAGCAAAGAACTTTTTATACTGCATAGATTGTGCAGCAAAATAGTGCTTTTTCAGCATTACATGCCTCAGTGAGGAATGTTTTGCTGTTTTAAATCTCATCATTATGAGAAGAATTTATTATCTGGATACAGAGATTTTACTGAAAACTATTGAGCTAGGCTGTTGTCATCTAACTGAAAATGAAATCATGTTCATGATAGTTAGAAAAAGGGATTAATGAAAAACCCACATTATACATACTGTTTACATAGAACCTCAGAGATCTTCTTTAGCAGTTAGAACATGGTCACGTTCATTTTTGCTTCCTTGCCATGGGACAATCCCAGAAATTATGGGCAATCCTTTTCCCTTCTGCACTTAAACTCCTTGTGCACAAACATGATGCAAAGTGAAGATGGTTGAGGTTTGATGGAAACGAAGCACATGGTGTGACAGGCCATCTGTGCCAGCTTTATGAAACAGAAGTGCCCGGTATGGTCATCCTTGCCTTTTGTTCCACACGATGCTTCTCAGGCCAAGGGTTTGTGAACGCTGCTGGTAGAGTCCACAAACCTCAATTTATCTGACTGCTTCCTCTCCTGTGCTGTTGGTTCTCAGTTGCACTGCAAGCTTCCCTGCCCCCACAACTCCCTTTACCCAGCCCTTTTCCCTAGATGAATCTGAGGTAGAACCTCCTAGCAATTTTCCAAGGTTTTGGGCTCAAAGACTAAAGTAATTTATTTTTGAATTGCAGATCAAACATAAACTGCAAAGAAGCATTTAATCAGTTAGGAGAAACAAGGGTATGGCTTGTTTAAGTCCCAGAATCCATAAACCTGTAATGATTTTATTATATTGGTGTCAGTTTTCATTATTTTCATAAATGGGTGTTCCCTGCTTAATGCACGATATTTGCATCTGATGAACCAACGAGTTTAAACATGGTTTGTTTTAATGCTTTGTGAATTTGCATCCAAATTCATCAGAAGTAATTCTATTTGAAATCACACAGGGCTAAACACAGTGGTTGTAAATCCATTTGAATTGAGATGCCAGAATCAGCCCATTAATCTACAAATCTGCAATATAATTTTTGTATGGTTGGTGGGCTTCTGGTCTATTTTTTCATGATGAGGCTGAGGGGATACCAAGTGCATGTGTGGGAGGGGAAGTGTTTGAGGAGGTTGTGATAAATTGACCAAGTGGGAGTGCATCTTTGTTATGGAAACCAGCCCATGAAAGGCCAGAGACCATGGTTTGAGCATGTCTGTCGCTGCCACTTGAGGTAGTTGCACGAGGAGAAAGCAAGTCTGTCAAACAAGCAGATTCCCAGGTATTTAGGATGATAGAGATTGGCATCAGCACCTTCCATTCAGTCTTCAGAGTGTCAGAGTTCATCCAGAGCTTGAAGTAGTGCTATAGCCTGCATTTAATATTTTAAGTCCTCTTGCTAAACACTCTGTTACCTTGGATTTTTCTGTGGTCTGTTGTTAAAAAGGGAATGAATAAATGCAGCAAGGGTCACCTCCAACAGAAACAGGCTGGTTTTGGAAGGAGGGGAGGGGGCTGCACTATAGCAAACAGTGCTTCATTTCTTGAACGCTGTAGAAGAAATCTGTGTTTCTTTCAGAGAAAATGGAGAATTAGTTTAATTTCTGTGTTCTTAAATAGACTGAAATGTCTGAAATTAAGATGTTTGTTTAAACTAATAGTTACCAGATTTGAAGATGAATATATCATTTTCTGAGAGTGCAAAAGAATGTCTGTATGAGAGGGATTGCTCTCTAAGGAGAAAGGTTTATCAACAACATTTTCCACACTACACATACCTCTGAAATGTAACAATGAAGTAACTATTTGGAGAAAACTATTTAAAGAAAGTAAATAATACATGTTAAAAATATGAAAATGCTTAGTCATCCATAATATACATTAACTTTTCTAAAGGAATGTATTCATTCATTTATTTAAATAGGTGACAATTCAAAATGGAATTCAGCTGATACATTTGAAAATATTGGTGTAATTATTTTGCTTAGTTACAATCAAGCTGAATTCAGTTTGAGAGGTATGTGTTTGGCTCAGGGCAAAAGTGATATTTAATTAAGTTTGTGTCTGCCTTCCTCTGGGAACTAGCTGTCCTGGTTTGGCCCTTGTGAAGCTGAAATTCAGGAATCTATGTCCCTGTTTTGAATGGCTTGGACTGGAGCTAACAGGGTCCAACTTAGACCCGTGCTTAGCATTAGCTCTGTGCTTAATTCCCAAAAGTCTAACTACAGGCCCCTTCTTCTGCACTTGCAAGAATTGCGATGAGCAGGAAGTCTGCCATCTGACATCTGTGAAATGAGCTGGTAGGCTTGAGTCTTTTTCGTAATGAACCAGTTTCCATCTCATAAAATTCTGTAATTGCAGATGGTATCAGTGGACACGTATGACAATCTCAGCAGAGATTGCAGCCCGGCATTCCTCATTATAGGATACATGGACACTGAACTCCTCTTGTGGGGTTGAGTCATTGACAGGGCATTATCAGGAAAATTGCAGTGATGTGACTAGAGCTTCCCGGTGGGTAAATGGAGTACCTCAACTCTTGGAGTTGACAATAGGCTCTCCTAAGAAATGATAATGCAGTGATTAAGATTTAAAACTGGGTCTCAGCACACCTTGGAATTCTTCTGTGACCCCTGGCAACACACTTCTTGTTGTTTTTCACTTTTCTGCCTGAAAAGTTAGTATAATGCTTTTTCCATTTTTATGGTGTTATTTAGCGATAAATATGTTACCAATTGTGAGCAATTCACGAGATACAGTTTTAGATAGATGCTATTAGATTTTAAGTCTGTTCTGTTCAGTTTGCATTTGCATGTTCTTGTGCGTAGCTCTAGTGGAAAGCAGGCCAATTTTATTTTGCTTCCTAATTCTGTATTGAGGAAATCAGCTTTATGCAAAAATACCTAAAAATCCTTTATAAAATTCACTCTATTGTGAGAGGCCCTAGAAAAAATAACATGTGAAAGAAGAAAAACATTAATTTTGAACTTCTTTTAGCTTGTTTTAGGCATTGGTATAATTTTTGTTCTGTCTGTGCACATTTTCATATGTGCATTTTCTTTTTATAAAGAAAATAATATTCAAATATCTTTAAAGTCTTTTTATTTCAGTAGAAGCACTTGAAAAATGTTTTAAGGGTACTTGGAGCCACAGTGAAAGAAATGGTGGACCTCAGTGGGTTTTGGAGCACTGGAGCATATTCCAAAAGTTATAGCGACTGAATCTGTAATGCCTACCTGTGACTTGCAGCAGCTGCTTCAACCTGTGATGCCATGGGCTGCTCCCAAACTCTGTAATCTGCACAGATTTGAAATAACAAACTGCAACGAGTCCTGGCAATTGGTCTGTTCCATGCCAGAAGTTAGAAAACTCTGAGCTCACTAAACTACAGTAGCTGGAAAAAGAGTAAGAAATATTTTTTTTTAAAAGGGAGCTGAAATAACCTTTTAACAAAAGTGTCAGCAGGAGCCATTAGTTTCTTAGTGGTTTTGAAAATCAGATCTTCCAGATATCTCGCTCCAGGCTTCTGGGGTTGCTTTTTTGTTTGGCGTTTTTGGGTTTTTTTTTTTTTTTTGTTTTTTTTTTTTTTTGGTTTTTTGTTGTTTTTTTTTTCTGGTGGAGATGTTACCTGGTCTCCATTTTGTCAAATATCCCAAGCTTTACTGCTTTCGTAGAAATGATCATGAATTCCTCTGAAATTTTGTCTATTGTAGAAAAAAAATGTGAACTAAGTTCCAGCAAGAGTAAAAGTGCTTGGCTTCATTCGTGCTGTCACTAAGGGTGCTGTACCAGGTCCTAGGGATGATGGCATTCACAGCAGAATGATGGCATTCACTGCAGCATGCACCATGCTACAGACAAGTGAACAATGGTGTTTTCAAACCGCCTGACATCTTTTAGTTAGCATGGTTTTAAGCATTACTTGCCTTTGGTTGGAGACAGACATAGATAATAAATTTTTGAACAAGTGCTTTCAGAATTGAGAACTAAGTAGCATTTTAAAATATTTTAGATAAATGTGCTCATTATTTAATTTTAAAATATTCACTCTTTTCCTAGTCTAAGTTGGATCTCAGGAGGGAAAAAAATTAAAAGAGCTCATGAGATGACCTGACAGAGTGGCAGGGGTTGTTTACTAATCCATATTTGACTAGAATTCGTGCTTCATATCATTGACACTCATTGTAAGTTCTTTGGGTTTTAAGACTTAAGGCACCACAGTCTTGAGTGAACTTTAGTTCAGAATGGAGATATTTACAAAAGTTATCTAAGTAGTTCCCGCAGAACAATGCTTTCACTGAATTGTTCTAGAATAGTATGGATTTGCAATATAAATGATGATGGACTGGGTTAAGTCATACTCTTAACTATCATACAGTCTATTTATTCCATCTGGGAGCTTCATCACCCTGGCATGTAAAAGTGGATGAGGAAGCTGAATTAACTTTCCATTTCTCACCATGTCTAACCATCTTCCTGCAGTATGACATGAACATTCTAGTCTTTCATCAAAATAAGATTATGCTTATCAAATAGGGACAAAAATTTTCCTCCCTCTCGAGCATTTGCAGATTATGTAGCCAGAATATCTGCACTTTCAATATTTCAATATTTCCATTCAAACTTTCAATATTTACATTCAAGTCAAACTTCTAACAGTTCTTGTTTTACTATTCTGAATATTCTTTGGTTAAGATCTCTCTTCTAGAAAGATCAATACATAACTTAGTTGTATCTGTACCAGAACAATGTGCAGCAGATGTGCCTTTGAATGTGCAATTAAAAATTGCTTTGGCCTGTTTTCTTTTCCTGTTTTACATTTCATAAACTCATATGTAATTTGATGAACACTGTCATTCTTTAAATTTCTTCAGCATTACAGTTCTCAAGGGACTTGTCTCTCATTGAATATAATTTTTGCATATTTATTTTTTCCACAAGTGCTAGTATGCAGTAGCACAAGTTTGGTCTTGCATTATTATTTTCTTATTTACTTACGCTACATTCTGGTTTTCTTTGTATTGATGTTCACACTTCCAGTTTGGCATTAGCTCCCTGTGTTATCTAAAAGCTGTTGATTTCTACCTCTAGTTAAGCAACAATTTAGGTAGCCTTGTCAACAGAGCAATTATTTAGCTCTTGAACACACAGCTTTGCAGCCAAGTGCTAGCAACATGGTAAGGAGGTTCTGAGCCCTTTGGGAGAGCTGCAGTTCAACAGTTTACTTTGCATCTCCCATGCAGCCCAGGCACATAGACCATCTTGCAGTACCTGCATCAGCAGTGTTCAGTGACAGCCCAGAAAGTGCCAGCTTTGGTATCTTCTGTCTCGCTTTACCTACGTCCTGCCTTGTGCTTTCTAACACTGGAAGTTGAAGACAGTTCATTTAAGTGCTACTCTATCCATAGTACTGAAAATATATTTCTGTCAGCAGAAGGGTCAATTACAGAATAGTTCTTCCTTTGAAGGTATTTTGGAAACATGTTGCTTCTATCCTTCACCAGAGGTGAATCATGAAAAGAAGACTTTGTCATGAACTTGACCCTTGAAAGTGGTATAAAAGTTACCCATTTCTCCAGCGTCTACATACCCACCTATCTAACCTTCCAGAACCAGCAAGTACCCTTGCTTCATGCTTCCTAAATAATCCCAGCATTACTGCAAGGCCTTTTTCACTCTGAGGTGAAAAATGAGCATGTTTTCTGACACTCATCACTTTGGGCATGGTAAGCCTTGATGTTGTCAAGTGCCTCAGGAGGAGTGAAGGGCAGCAAAGGGGAAGCCCTGTGCATTGAAACTGTCCCACCTATAACCAGCCCTATTCCTTCCTCCTCATATGTTGTCATGTTGCACTGAGACTGACTTTTGGGGTGGGAAATCTGAAGTTTGAGAACTGCCTTCACAATTAATTCACCTTCATCTTAAGCCAGGAACCACTGAGGAGACAGCTGTACTCATGGCTGATCCTGTGTTGTGATTGTACATGTAAGGCTGAAGTGTCTAATCATGTTGGGGTTTTTTCCAAAACACAGCTTGGCGTGACCTACAGCTTTCAGACTAAATTATTGTAGTGCTTCTTTCGAGCTGTAGGTCTGTTGTGAAAATACATAAACATTATTTGCCACTGGCATTACACTTGATGTTGTAAAAGCAAAGAAACAGATCTTTCTCCACTGAAAACCTGTAAAGTGAAAACTATAAAACCCTCTTCCCTTTTATTCTGGAACTGGTTGTAATGCTCTGTTCCTTACACTCTGCCAGACTCTGCAGCTTAACTAAATGCGTGTCACTCCTCCAGTTTTCTTTCCTGTATTCCCAAGCAGGTGAGAGACTAAAAGTAAAATATCAACTGTATGTCAGTGCCTAGATAAAAAGCTGCAAAATTAAGTTATGAAGCTTGCCCTTTTTAGCAAAATCTCATATTGGGCCAGTATAGTTTCTTCCTCGTGACAGTTTATTGCTTGTGTTCGTACAAATCAGGGATCATTCCAGTATGCTTTTGATGAAGTCCACAAAAGAGAGCACGCTCATCTCCTCCAATGTTTTGGACATTGAAAACAGTATTTTTTTCCAAGTAAGATAATGCATTAATTGCTTCACTTAGTAGATGAGCATTAGCTTTTGATGTAAGCCATCCCTTGGACTCCTGACACTTTGCATGCTGGGCAGTCTTGTCCTTGAAGTTACTGTAGTGCACAATGATCAGAACTTACTGCTGATGTTTTGTTAGCATTTACCAGCAGTGTCTTGGCAGAGGGTGACCTCCACTACTGTCTCTAAACATTTTCAATTTACAGACTCAAGAATTTTTGCTGCCTTTGCCTCTCATTCTTTTGAGGAGGTCAGCCCTTTATGAATTTGCCACAAGAAAGAAGTTCAGAATACTCTATATACTTAAACAGCTTAATAGGAATATAGCCACAATGAACACACGACATACAATTCATTTTAATATTTATAGAAGAAATTCATGTTGTTTTAAGTGTACACAAGCAGCTGCTGTCATTTGGCTATGAGCAGATGTTAGACCTCCGAAAGCTTCACTGATAATTAAAATACTAACAGTTAGTGTTTTACCCCAGCTGCAGGTTCTGTTTACTGTAAATTTGATTTTAATGGTGCCTCTGTGCAGTTATTGAATAGAGGTTTGTTTTCTACTATACATGCAAAAGTGTCTACAATGAAGACAAATGGTTATTTCTCATAATTTACTCTGGAAAGATATGAATATAGCTGTAACATAGTTGAATTTATAAATGAAATACAGATATGACTATCACATTTGAAATGGTAGTTTCTGCTGTCTTAACTAACAAAAAGGACTAGGGAAACTTACTATCTGTAGTTATTCCCAAGCATTCCTCCTAAAAACTGCTGTGCTTTTTATATGGGTTGAGATGTGCCCTCAAGCAAAGAACAGGTGCTTCTTTTTACTGGAAAGGGTGCATAAATCAGAATAGATAAACACAGAGAATCACGATACTCATAGTTGATAGGTATGCCGAAAAATATAATTTCTGCTTGATCATTTAATAGCATGATGTTTTATTTTGGGTATCCCTTCCAAGTGTCTGTTCTCTTTTTTTTCATATATGTACATCAAACATTAGGGAAGGCCAGCCATTCTCAGAATTGTTAATCCCAAGGGCCTGATTATGCAAACACAATGCATAATGCAAGCAACCATGTTTAGTCCCTTTGAGACTATTGAGGCTAACTATGGCAGTAAGCACTACTCTTGATAAATAAATGTTTATAAAACCAGGATCTGAATGTATATATTCTTGAAAAACAAAAACTTCTGCTGAGATAACAATGACAAAAAGGTTTTTTCCTTTTTTTGACAAAACCATTAGTGTCTGGCATTAGACCTATTTCAGAAATCCAGATCATTTTCCCTATGAGCAGAGCTTCAGGGTTTTTTTCCCTGATTCTTCTCACATTAGTGTATTATTTTTCATATTATATTGTATGTTCTATCTGCCTAAAACACAGAAATCTCTGGTTTGACCAAGCGCAACCAGAACCCCTTGAAATTTGGATTCTGATTTAGAAGCACTAAAAATGCAGTCTCCATTTGCACTGCAGGGGATAAAACAGAAAGAAAGCATACGAGCATCATCAATGTCAGTTGTTCCCAAACTGAGGGCCAGAGTAGTCTTTGAAGCTGGACTGCCAAGAAATGTCCAGACTGGCTATCCTCATCTCAAGCTGCTAAATTGCACTGGAAGACATAGCTGAAATACTCCAGATGCATTCCTGCTGCTGCTTGCCCGTGTAGGTAATTGCTGCATATGCCAAGGAGAGGTTTTTGCTCACACATCAGAGCTGAGAAAGGCAGCCTGCATGGTGGCAAGCAGGTAAAGAGAAAAGTGGTTTGCAAGTAAACCAGTTACTCTGCAGGTTCACACACACACATGTTTGCCACGATCAGTGGAAGCAAGCAGGTAAAGAGAAAAGTGGTTTGCAAGTAAACCAGTTACTCTGCAGGTTCACACTGTATATGTTTGCCACGATCAGTGGAAATTTTGGTATGTATATTTTTTATTTGCATTCTGTCTGTAACACTGGGCTCTATAGTGTTCATTTTTGACCTTGAGTGCAGGAAAAGAGAAACTGAATTGTTTTCTAGAGAAGGCCTTTTCCCAAAGGTTAATTAGACACTGAAGTGAAACTAAACCAAACCAAACAAACTGCCTAAACACTCTAACTGAACAGCTTGGCTATTTAATTTGGTGGTTGTCTTTTTCTTTTGTGTCTTTTTGTGGCTGTTGACATAGTTCTGTAAGATGTGGAAGGTAAAAATAGCAAGCAGGAAATTTCAGTCTGTTTTTCAAAAGAAAAAATATTACAAGAGTACTTTCTTTCACATTTTTAGAAAGCTAAAGGACATCTGCTGCTTTTTAAGATACCTGAAATGTTAAAACTTCATCCTTTATTCAAGCACTTCTTAGAAGACCTTGAAGTTTCCAAACATGATTGAGTGGTTAAGGACAAAACTAGAAGCTAGGGCTGTTTTGAGTTTCAGCATTGAAACATGACATTACTGGATTTTTAAGTATAAAATAAACTATGAACATTATTTGGGATTTTTTGTTGGGGTTTTTTTCAGTAAGGGTATATTGAAAGGGGGAAAAAATGAAGCCTTGTTGTATTGGTTTCTCTTGAGATTTATGTAATTTGTGTCAATGGTGGAATTTTTTTATGTCTCTTAGGGAGATGGTAAAGTCCCCTATAGGTATACTTATTTGTATTGCTTTACAAATATTTGCTGCCTTTGTGGACATAATAGTCGTAACTGGGCCATTTTGGGTTGCTGATTTATTTCACTTCTCAGTTTGACCCATCATATTTTCTTTCCTTCAGCAGTAGACATGAATGAGCCTTCACAACCTCTTATTTACTAGCTTAACTAGCTGGTTTAAAAAATGCTGACCCATACACCGCTTGCACATAAAAGTTTGCAAGTGATAAAGAACAATTTTTACTATGGTCAAGGAACAGAGATCTGAAAAATGCAACTTATTATTATGGCCTCTGAAAATCAGAGAAATCCCAAATTATGCCACAGTTCTTAGACCATACTTAATTAATTGAAGTAGAGGTATTTACAAAAATAATTGAAAGAAAACAGAGCAGAAACTTGTAACTTTATCAAGGCATAAGTTATATTACTTTATGAATTGGATAAGTGTACTTACTGTACCATTCAAAATATTGTATTGCTGCCATGTAGACAATAACTTTGAAAATAAGAAAATCAGTAGTTTCTTCAAGTGACGTTAGACATAAGGCAATTTTTAAAAATCTTTTAAATTCCTTACAGATTGCATTTAATTGAAGGAAAAGATGTTTCTTTGCATTCACATTATTTAATATTCGTTGCTTTTTGGCAGATACAAAATGTTTGTTTGTGTCAATAAATAATATACCTAATGACCAAAGTATGAAAAATTAAGTGTTGCTGAATAGGGGACTATAAATCAGGCCTCCTAGAACTTTTACAGAAATGGAAAAATAGCTGTTTTAAGCTAGCTGTGTAAATGCAGATCATTTCCGTCGTCATAATAGATTATTTCATTTATGACTTACTGCTTTGTCCTAAAGGTGCTCCTTGTGAAGGATGTCCTCAGCCCAGCCTCACCACACACAGCCGCTTGCTGCAAGTTTTGGGGAAGGATTAGAATTCTAAAGAGGCTGCTGGCTGAGACCAAGGTGGTGCTTTACATATAATATTAGCCCAGACTTTCCTCACGCGTTACGCGTCTCTTTCTGAGACAAGTCTCCTTAATGCCATCTTTATCTGCTACACGATGCATGAAATCTACTTTCTGTTTTAGAACTGCAGCTGACCCCCGACCCCTCGAGTGGCGCCACAATGTGACCTTTCTATTGTCATCAGCTTTCATTCTCCTGAAAATTCTATGAATTTTTATTACAAGTTTTTTTAAACCAAGCTGAGGCTTCAACAAATTACTTGACACAGATGAGATGAAGTTGTTGAAGTAGTGTTAGATAAGTTTTACAGCCAGCATGTGTGCTGCTGAACAGTACAAAGCCAGTGTCCTACAATGTCATACACCAGTAACTGCTGAGCCTACTATTGGATAAATACATCATTTTATGGAACATTGATTGTTCTATAAACCCAATGGAGTATTATGCTCTATGATCAAACCATTTAGATTGTGTGTAGAGCACAGAAAATGCCATATTCAGGATGGTACTAAAAGTGCCATTTGTGTATTTTATGGATGTCATTACGGGGGAAACTTCTCTCTGTAGGCCCTGTTTACTGCAAAATTTTTTAGTCTGTAATGACATTTTTCATTCACAACGTATGCCTTCAAGAGAGGGGGCCCTTGTTTTATTTGTTTCATTCGAGTTTACTGCACAAATCCTGTACATTTTAATTAAATGTAAGCTTAACAAAAGAATAAGGTATTTATTCTGCAGGGAACAAATGATGACAGTAACAAAAGAATAAAACAGACACACAAAAGGAAGTCAGGTATTGAGTAAGAGAGAGGGGAAAAGGTACTAAGCCCTATTTCTAGTTTCCCAGACACACATTAAACATCAAAGCATTTCTTTTAGCCCTATTTCAGGAGTTTGTGGTCTCAGAGAATTAAAATAACCTGTGAATATGGATTTAATGTCTAGAATATCCTGACATTTTCAAATAAAAAACTAACAGTCGCTCAGGACTCCAACTGATAAATAATGGCTCTGCTGAAATGACAGACTTCTTGGAAAGAAACCAATGCTCTGATCATTGCACCCCTAGATATGAAACACCTCCTTACAAATTGTCTGAATATGAGCTCTTGTATCATTATATTTTGTCATTTTAATGCCTATTTGTGTATCTTTTTAATTTGCAATGACATGCAATCAGCAACAAGTCCACTTTTCCCAATATTAATGTGGGCTTGTATTGCAGCTTATGTTTGCCGTGTCAGCCAACACTTACCCCTTCTTTTTAACTGTTAAGAGGGGGCGAGAGGCAGGCTGGGTTTACTGGGACAACATGGTTTGTTGCTACATACAGTCCAATAATGTGACATGTTCCTTAAATGCATAAAAATTCCTACTAATGTTGTGTTGGATTCCAGTGCTTCATTATAAGAATAGCAGCTAAGCCTCAAAATCTGTTGTTTTCTAAATACCTTCCCTACTTGGCTTTTCACTGTTGAAACAAAAGAAAACCAGTAAAATCTGCAATTCATATTTACCATGAAAAATCACTAAAATTGAAGTTGATGTTCCCAGTAAATTCTTGGTCATAGTCCAGTTAAAATTTAAAGTTACAGTAGATTCACATTAGTTTAAATGACACTTGAACTTCTACACAGCTCAACATTAATTCATTATAGTTGAAATGGAAGAATCTTCAGTGGGTGAATCTTTTACAATCTGATTGAGGCTGTTACATTTTATAGGAGCCATTTTTCAAAGCAGTACTGACAGCACTCGAAGTTATTAAATTGCTGAATCAAAAGATGGACCTGCAATCGCATTTATGAACTGTGATGGAATAGCTGGGGTTGCGCTGAGCTGAGGTTAAGATGTTGGTGTAGTTAAGCTTCATCACACCCCTTAGTGACAGCAGTATTTACCCATGTAGTTTACTTTAATGGTCAGGAAGTGGCTTAACTCACCTCTGGATTCAAATAGATTAAGTAAGCAGTCAGAATGGCATAATTATCAGTGCTGCGAGGGATTCACCGGATAGCTCTTCACCCAGGAGACTTCCCATTCAATTGCACAGTAAAGACTGGAGTTGCATAGATTCACAGGCATGGCATTTATTTGAGGAGATGAAAACAGGGTGAATTTCCTTTTTCTTTCCCTTCCCCAGATCAGAGCTTCTCCCCAATACACAGATTCTGTGTCCTTATTAAATTATTATGATCTTTAGAGAAAGATATCATGATTTTAGTGTATGTGCATGTGAAAATTATCATTGTAGAGTTATTTTGATTTCGAAATCCAGTAGAAAATGCATGATTTGTGGAGTTATTTTGATTTTGTGCCACATCATTGGCAGGCTCCTCTTTTATCTTGTCAACAAAGCAAGATTCCTGAGAGAATTAATTACTTATACTCTATTACAAAATGTGGAGGATAATTGTCATTTTATGTTGATTTCCCCTTCCTACTTTTCTGCTCTTTTGGGGGTCATGTGAATGTCAGTGCCTACAGAGAGCACGGAAAAAATTGGGAATAAGAACAAGCTGTATACCACAATAAGCTTACTTCTTGCTTAATACCTGACAAAATGTACTTCAATTGCATGGGCCAGATTTTTATGCAGCATCATCTGCAAACACTCTAATGGTTTAAATTGTTAATTTTCTATTCCAAAGAAAAGAAAAAAAACTGTCTTGCAAACTAGGAAGAAGAAAGTTGTATGGCATCAGTATAGATTTGTGAAGGTGATTTGTAGCCTTTCAGCTTGACAAAATTACTTCTTTGTGCTTCACAGTGCAGTTCTCCACCAGAAGCTCTGTAATTGAAAAAAGAATGGATGGATGGATGGGGAGATAGATAGATAGATAGATAGATAGATAGATAGATAGATAGCAGTATAAGACCTCGGTATTTTAATTATTGATGTTATTTTGGAATTTTAGCTTGATATGTGTCTTAACATAGCAAGTTGCTAGAGTCTGCAAGGCGCCAAGTATTCAGTCTTGGAGTAAATCAGCTTCTAAGTGTGAACTTTACCTTTAAGCAAATGAGTCTGTTTTTTAGAGCCCATTTTAATTCTCTGTGGGATCAGGGTCTGACAGCTCTATGCTTTGAAATGAAAGAGCCCCCTTAGACCAGCTTTAGTATAATTTTCTTGGTCTCTTGAGTTCAATGAAGCACATTGTTCACTAGAACTGGCTTGGAAAGTACAGTGCGAGCCTGAAATTTCACTTTAAGTGTTGCTTTCTTTTCTTGCCTGTTTTTATCCCAAGCAAGCCATGGCATATCTATTTGCATTAGTGGTAAGAAGCTACACCTGTTATTCCAGAGATGTGATTTCAGTTTGTGTAGGTGAATTTAAACTGGACTGTGGATATGGGCAGTTTCAGCAGCATGGACTTAATCAGCCTTCCCAAGGCCCATCTGTCATTAGACCCCCACCTTGTTTGTAATGTCCAGCACCCACTCTTCTCTCTGTGTGCACAGGTTGTATCCTACAGCTTGCCCCCAGCACATGGAGGAGCTTCCTGGGTGCTTCTGGAGGGCACTGCCATGGGGAGACAGAGAGGGATAGAGATGTCCTTCTATGGACATCCACAAAGCTGGCCACAGGGTCCTCTCCTTTATATCTTCCCAAAAACATGTAGGCCATGCTTGGAGGGTGATGGCCTTGAGTTTGTACAGCCTTGGGCACCATTTGCCTTGCTAAAGCTTTATTGCTAGTGGTGAGAATTGAGAAGGAAACCTTCAATGACACAAAACCAAACTGGGTGGCACAGCAAGCAGCTGGAATATGGAGGTTACAGGCATTATAGTTTGTTAATTGATTTCATGCAGAAATAATTAAGATATGTAATTGGGGGTTCTCTGGGTTAGATTTTGTAGAATATCCTACTTAGGGTAAGAAAACTACCGAGTGTTTTCACTACCAGGTGAGTGACTGAGTCAGTCACACGAGCTGGAGAAGATGCTGGATGGAAAAGGAAGTGGAAGACAATGGCATCAAAATGACAGCATGCCAATGACCTCACTAACAAAAGCAGGGTATTAAGAAGATCAGTCACAGTTTCTCACACCAAGATATGTTTAATGTAACATACAATCCTAAAATTTATTACTGAATTGCTGAAATATCACCAATAGGATCTTCTACAAAAGATACAGCTTTTAACTGTATACTGTATTTATCTGGGCTTTTTTTTTACAGAATATTTTTGAAAACACATTTAAATTGTTAATAAGCTGCAGCATTGTTACACTCAGCAATTATTTCAACCTGTAAATATGTTATTTGGAAAACATGCAAATTGGTTTTGTTCATTTGCTCATTTTATCTATGTTTTCTGTCAATGAAATCTAAAAATTGTCAGGGAATTTTTTTCCATTTAGCTACAGTTTGTTAAAGTAATGAACTGATACTTGCCATGAGACCATGTTAACAGCATATTTTGTCTTGTAGGCATTGTGTCCAAGTCCTATGAGTGCCGACTGAAGGGGCAAGGAGCAACCTTTGTGGAAACCACGAGCCCTTTTACCGCGGCAGCACTGGGGGAGGTTTCTCCAGTGAAGGAGAAGGCCTTTCAGGGCAGCAGAAGACAGCCGCAGTCCCCTGAGGAAGTCCAGCAGTTCATTATCATTCAAGGATACGATGGTGACTTCGCCATCGACGCTTCCGTGGAAGAGACAGCAGCGGCCACCCTGCAGACGCTGGCGATGGCGGGGCAGATGGCCAGGGTGGTCCACATTACGGAGGACGGGCAAGTCATAGCCACAAACCAAAACGGCTCCCACATGAGTAGTGTGGTTCCTGAGCAGATCCTTACAGAGCAGTTAGCAGATGGTGCCACACAGGTGGTGGTGGTTGAAGGAGGGGGAGCTGACATGGAGGAGGCCGTTCAAATAGACACGGTGCCTGAGTCCAGCAGCACGGTACTGCAGCAGATAATGCGACAAGAAGTTTTAGATGCTTCTGAGGCTACAGTCCATCCTCCGGAGTCCTCCTCAGCATTAGATGCCCTGCTTTGTGCTGTGACAGAGCTGGGTGAAGCGGAAAACAAATCCGAACTCCTTGACAGATGCAGGTCTGGTCACAAAGACTTCTTGCAAATGCCGAACCCAGAGATGCCCAGCATTCCCAGTGATGCAGAAGGACAAGAAATACAAATGTTCCATGAAGTTCAGGAGACTCAGGAAGATACCAAGCCTATGGAAGTGGTGACACGGGTCATGCACCCATCGGCTATAATTGCATCTCAGGAGAGAGCTCAGGCTGCCTTCAAGAACATGGTGCAAGGAGTGTTGCAGTTTGCTGTGTGTGACACAGCTGCGGCCAACCAGCTCATGAAAGAAGGTGTCACCCAGGTCATTGTAAATGAGGAGGGGACTGTGCATATGGTAGCTGGAGAAGGTTCTCAGATAATTATGCAGGAAGCTGGTAGCCACACGCTCAGCGTGCAGAGCGAACACATGGATTTAGTGGAGTCGGATGGGCAAATATCACAGATCATTGTCAGCGAAGAATTAGCTCAAGCCATGGCTCAGGGTTCTGATGGTGACTTCTCTGAAGGTGCAACACACTACATCGTCACAGAATTGCCACCAGACATGCAGGATGAGCCTGGTGTGTACTCACACACTGTGATAGAGACAGCTGGGTCCCAAGACATTCTGCAGGCTGGTACTGCTATAAAAGCAGAAGCTGTAGCCCCTGATAGAGCGAGAGAACAGTTAACAAGCATGGTCATTTATACAGAGGGTGGCTCACAGGTAATTGAGGGCCAGAGAGATTATAACAAAGTACAAGAAGCATGAAGAGCCTCACTTGTAGGCTGGGTGCAGAGCAGAGCTGGATATTATGGAGAATCATGGAGGCAACTGTATTCCTGGAACGCTTTCTGTAAAGCCTTCTCAGTAGAACCTCCTCCAAACCAGGTAACAAATACACGTCCTGCTAATAGGAGGAGTTCACTGAAGAGGATAATACAATTTTGTTACAATAGCTCTAAGAACTATTATATGTGATTATTAAGTATACTAGGGTACAAAACAGGATAAAAAGCCTCCTGCCCAAAGTAGAAATTGTTCTGTTCAGTGCTTTCTTTGTTGATGTTTTTGTCTTAATGTTGTTTTATCTCAGGGTAATTCCCTGCCTTCTGTCATTTTTGTATAACATAATCACAGGAGTAAAATAATTGCACTTACATGTACATTTTGTGAACAGATGAATATGCAAAAAAATATAAACCCCACAATAACAAGGTGAACAGGTAAGCATACATACGATATGGGGTGCCCTTCTTCATTTTAAAGTAGAACAGGTGACATTTTGCTTTCTAAAATCTTACTTTAAAACATGCTCGGCTAAAACTATGTCATCAAAATACGTGGGTTTTTTTTTTGCATCTAAAATGAAAGTTTTCATAGTACTTTGCTCTTTCATGAGCACATTAACTTTCCCTGAAGAAGAGCTCAAAAAAGCTACACTTCAGAAAATCCTTGATTATACATATTTGGGAAGAAGAACTTGATGCCTGTAACTTCCACTTAATTTTAGATGAGAGTCCTACATAAGAAATGTGCATTTTTTTGAAAAAAATATTGTCACTGTCAGTGTTTTGCTTTTCTTATAACTAGTGCTTCATATAAATACCATTTTGCAGTTCATTTTGTGAGCTACTTCTCAAATGTTAGGAGGATTTTTAAAGAAAATTCTGACATTGACATTAACAAGTAGGGGGAAAAAAAGGTGACCTTGTATTTCTTGCTTAGTCCAGAATGTCAGTTATTTACTTGTGGATATACTGCAATTGTTCAATGCAAGTTCATGTTGAAAAAATTTGTTTCATGATAAAACTGCTTCTGTTTCTTTAGAAAAAAATGTAAAATATAAACTGGCAAGGTTTGGGGATTTTTTTTTGTCTTTCAAATAAAATGTTAGCATTAAAATGAAGCATCATGATTTTTAATATTAAACAATAAACAGAACTGGCATTCAGCAGGAGCAAACGAATGCTATCTGTTATGTCTGTGCATTTTCTCTTTTCTCTTTTCCTTTCTCTAGCTTGCTAGATAGATAAAGATAAAAGAATCTAATTTCTAAAGAGTGCCTCATGCATGCTTAATATAATTGTGTAAGTGTTTAGGGTATAAGCCATGCTGACTCTAGAGATAACTGGGTTTTCTATCATGTTTAATATCTTAAAATTATCAACTGTAAGAAAGTTGGGGTGGGGTAAAACAATAGTTCCTTCCTGAAGCAACTGCTTAAAAATGTATTTTCTAATAGAGCTGCTGAGAAAAGGTGCTTCATTCTGGGGCTATAAGATCCTGCTGCCTCTTCATCTCTTATTATTATTATTTTTCAAATTTTGTTATTTTCCAAGAGTTGAGGTTGTGTCTTTGTCAAAGCCCCAAAAAAGTAAATTTCAAGTTAGACATCAAGATTCATAATTAGGCGAGTTTGACTTGCTCATCTTTCTTAAAAGTGACAGGCTGTTCACTTACTCTTAAATACTGTCTTCAGCAAACAGTGACAGGATCAACTCCCGTTTGTTATCAGGAAAAAGGTGACCTTTACAAAATGATGGCCCTCTGCAAGACTCTCACAGATGTTCAAAAAACTGAATGTTTTTCAGTGGAAATATTTCTTCTTGATCATTTCTCCTGTTAACTGTAGCCCTGTGGTCTTGCAGCTTGGATGCTAATTCTTCGCTGTGCTTAGTCCTGTATGGCTAACCTTTCTGCTGCAGTACAGGGTGTTGACACTGACATGCTGCAGTTTACCATTTGTGATTTATTTAGGATAAATATGTCTCAGGTGGCATTTAATCCTTCATAAAACCAGTGTAGCCTGCAGTGTCAAACCAGCAATCACATTGTATGCACAATGAAAAGAGCAGACCTTTGCATAAAAAAAAGCCCCGGTGGTAGATGTTCCTGTGCTTGGGAGCACTGGGAAGGATTCACTAACCTACCATGTGCTGTAATTACCTGGGAGCTCAGGTTAACGATACTTTTCTCTGAGTGCAGTCTGATCAGGAGAGCTAATATTTTCCTAGGGCCTTTTTTTCTTTTTCTTCTTTCTAATGTGCACTTTAAAGTTAACTTATTAGTGCCCTACAAATGTAACATTAGAAATCAAGGATGACATTCGTTCCTGTGCTGTCATTGTGCTTAAGGCCTCCATGGATTGTCTCAGCCCCATGCTAAACGCTCTCTGCCACACACTGACAGCTGAGGCTATGGCAGGTCTCTTCCAGCACCTAGGAAACACCTCTGGCATTTGTCTCCCTCCTGTGCCAGAACTCCTGGAATTGCCCCAGATCATAATGTGGGAGGAGATGAGCTGGACTGTTCTATGGATCTTCCAAGCATTCCCATGCCTTCTGCCTTGGAGAACAGGGAAGATTAGGCAGCAGAGGGAGGCACGTAGAGTAGAGCAGCGCCTGAAAAGGCCCTGATCCTGCAAGGGCCATGCATGGAGTGGGTGAGGCACCTGTGACATGTCCAGGAGCAGGCTCAGAAGCTGCTGGGACCCTCTGCCACAGGCAGCAATCAGTGTGGAAGCGTCACAGAACTTGTGTGGTGGATTTAGGAAGGTGCCTAGCCCAGGCAGCCATTCACTACAAGTGTGTTTTGCTGTTTGGTTTGAATACCTTCAGGTGCCTGTCTCCAGAGAATTCAAGGGCTGTGCTGTAATGGAAGTGACTGTTGAGGGGGCAGTATTCCCATGTCAGTCAGTTGCTTCCTGTTGTTCTGACTGCCAGAGCCACTGGCTTAATTTTCTCTTTGTTATCCATTCCGAATAAGCATTAATGAAGTTGAATTATACTGTGACAGCACCAAACAGGTAAAAATGTAAGTATTTAAGAACCATGGAACTAGTATGGAGGGGGGAAATAAATAAATAATAAATAAAATAGAAAGCAAACCAAAAAGAAACAAAAAAAACCCCAACCAAACAAAAACAAATTCCACCAAAAGTGAACCAAAAATCCTAAGTGAAGACAGAGAAAGGAGATATTTCCAGCAAGCAGTTTCACCCTCCATTTCTTAAGAATCAGATACACACCTCCTAAGGCAGTGTATCCTGGCCTCTGAATTCAGGCTCCATCTTTAGGGAAAAATGGGAGATAAAACATAGCTGGAAACAATATTTAGAGAAATATTTCCTGCAACAAAAGCAAAAGAAAAGAACCCAAAAACCAACATCACCTAAAGGGCCCACAGCAAAATACCATTTTGCCTGACTCGCAGCTGTGCTCCGCCGTGGAAGTGAGATGAGCCAGGGAGTTGATGTGCTGTGGTTATGCACATGTGGATTGTGCATAGTCCTGCAAGCACTGCTGTCATTTATAAATGCTGCTTTAATACCAGGAGTGTTAGCTCTGAGTCCCAGAAGAAATACATTTGTGATTTTCCTGGACAGTGGATTCAGCTCATGTAAAAGCTTGTAGGAATCTCTGTGTTAAAAGTTCTTGTGCCTCAGGCTGGACCTGGGCTTGAAATGCAGGTGAGTCCCCTTCAGAAAATCCTGGGGATTGAGATGGGGCTGGAGCTGTGTAAGGAGCTGGTGTTGTGGTAGGCAGAGACCTCATAAAGCAACCTCTGGGGCTTTTCTCCAACTTTCCCTGCTCAGTAGGCTTCCTGAGCACAAAAGCTGTAAACAGAATAAAGAGGGAAGGGTGAAGATTGAAATTTGAAACTAAGTTCAAGTGAGAGGATTAAGTAACAGAAAAAGAGGTCATTCATTTGGCAAAACAGAGAAGAGCAGTGAGTTTTTACTTCTCTTACTGAGCAATATTTGCGAATAATTTAAGATAGCATGTGGCTCACTCAAACAGGCTACCCCCGTTCTATCTTGTTGAAGAATACAATTCGTTTTCTGCTCCTCTAGGGTGATATCATTTTATATGAAGAAAAAAGTTAGCTCAGATGGCAGTTATATGTTTCGGAAGCACCTTCTAATCAGGGATTGGTGATTCATTATTAGCTTCAGCAGGCGATCCATCTGACATGTAAGGGGAAAAAATTAGCAGCTGTCACTGCATGATGAGTTAATTTCCTGATAGGCCTGACACTGAAAAGCCATTTGGAGACATGGAGATGGCTGATGAGAAAACCTGGTGCTGGTTTATAATTGGAGAGAAAGAAAGGGCAGAGAGACAGAGGGAGATGGGGGAGGGACTGAGGCTGCTCTACAAGTGGGGATGGATGTTTGTGTATTTACTAAATAGACGGCTCTACAATAACCTGCATCTCTGTGCACACACACCTGGGCGGGTAAGTGATGGGGACCAGGGCCTTTAATTTTCCTTCTGCCTCGTGTCATTATTTCCAGTCATTCGTAATTAGTACTCCAGACGGTTTTCCACTCGCTCCAGCCCGGGTGTACAAGCACGCGATTGGGTTATCTCGCGGTGACATTGAAACCTGACATTTTAGAGGAAAGGGGAGAAAATGACGCTACTCCTTTAATGGTTCTCGCTGCAATTTTCTTAATTGCAGCTTGAGATTTCAATCAATCATACAAAAATAAACTTATCTGAAACAAATATTGCTAAAACTTCCAAGAGCACAATTGTGAATGATGAGTGTTCAAAGAAGCCTCTTGTAGAGCATGAGGAAATGTGCTCTTCAAAAGATGTAAGCACATGGCTCTCTGTTTATCCTTTTTAAGATTGGTAAATAAAACTATGGGGAAAATAGGTGTTCAAGACCAAATGCAGTCCACTGTGGAATCTGCCTTGTGTGTGTAATTGGGACAGCAATGCAGGGTCCTTCATATGTACTAAATAAAGCTAATAGGAAGCCCTCGACTTGGGACTAATTCCTTCAGTGGCTGTGCATGTCAGGTGCTGCTTTAAAGGGTTGGGGTTTTTTTTTGGCTACTTAGGTAAGGTATCTAATTTGCCCAGCAAAGGAGGCCAGGCTTTTCTTTTAACTAGGGGAAGGGAAAAAAAAGAGCACAACTAATATTTAAAGGGTTTGTTTTGTTTTGTTTTTTAATCTGGTAAAATATAATGGGATTTTCCCCATCATCAGAAGATAATTTTTGACCAGGAAGAGGACAACCCAGTAACTCCACTTGTACAAAAGCAGTTTTGACTTTTTCTATTAGGATGTTCTTAAATGATGGCCAAGGATTTGGGAGCAGTGATGGAGAAGCAAAGATTCACCACAATACAGGTAGATCCAGCACATATTGTGCAATTGAAATTGATGTGTGTGTATACACAAACCAGGATTATGTCCTGCAATATAACAGGACACCTGACCTTGTTTAAAACACATTCTTGTCTTCTGGCAGCAACACATTTGTCAAGGCTACTTTGAACAACCAGTTGTACTGTGTAGTCCTGCCCCAGAGGTCAGTGTTAACTGAGAGCCATCGGGTTCTGGGAATTTCTGATGAATAAGAATAGCAATCCCCCAGGCAGCAATAGATTAATACTGGGGTGGCTTTTCTTCCATATTCCCCAAACCTCTGATCACTCTTACTGCTTGGAATCCTCCTCCTTTCTTACTGCTTGGAGTCCTCATTACTTACTGCAGCTTTTGCATGTCTTGATTCAGCTTCTCAGAGATCCTACACACAGATTCCCATTGCCAGTTTGTCATGTTTGGGAGTGAACCACGTGGTTGTTCAGGGAGCAGAAGAATGGGTGATTAGTTAGTTGCCTCTGCTGGGATGCATCCCTTGGTATGTAAGTAGCCATGAGCTTCAGGATCCGTGCAATGCTCAAGAGGCAGATTTTGAAAGTAATCCAGCTTCTTGGGAGGTCTGGTTGGATAACTTGAGTGTCACGAGGGGACATCTGGTCAGATGAGGAGAAAAAAAGGTTGAGCAAATGCAAGAGATGGAGTTAGAACCTTTGATTCTTGGTCTGCTAGCAACTGAGCTTGTTAAGGAGCTTCTGAGAGCAGAAACGTAACTGAATTATCAGGAACCAAAAGCCACGACTGTTCACACATGACAAAGCCACACACACAGAGCTGAAAGACAAGGAGCAGATATAACAGGAGGCAAAACCAAATGTGCCTTTCCAGCACCTACTCGGAACATAAATACAACTCTCTCCCTCTCTCTGTTCTCTCTTTATCCTCCACCAATGCCCAGGGCAGACACAGGCAACTTGGTGGCCACATTGCACTGACCCTGCAGTGCCATGCAGGACACAGTGCTGGGTTTGGAGTTCTGTCCTTCACAAGGGCTGTAAGCACTCCAGGTCAGGAGTGGTCTCCTAACACCTACAGATTCCCACGAGGGAGACACCCACAAAGACATGTCCCATCCAGGTATAGAGGGTCACCAGGGGAAGGAAAGGACTCATTTCCATGACAAATAAAGTCCTTGCTAGCAGATGTCTTACTCTGAGAGAGTTTCAGGACTTTCCCCCAAACCCTGCTAAGCTTCTTCTCTCTGCCAATGTGTTCCTCTGTCGCTGGGTGTGTAGAACAGGCTTGTGTTTTCTGCTCAGCAGATGGTGGTGATTGCTGGTGTTTGGTAGCTGTGAAATCCAGATGTCCAGCTCCAGGAGGATTTTTCCCTTGCTAGGGACATCTGGCCGTCCTCTCAGCCTTACTCTTCTTCTCCTCATTTTTGCTTGGAGTCTGTAAGCTTTTTCCATGTGTTTGCAGAGCAGATAATTCAGCTGATTTATTCTTGTGCTTTATTCAAGGTTAAGAAGGAAAATGCAAAGGGAAGCCTGGGGACCCAGACAGGGACACATATGTCCCAAGCCCACTGCCTGCTCCTGCCAGGGCAGCAGAGAGGTTGATGCTGCCGTGGCACCGATAGATTGAACAGACATAATGGCACTGCTGGATGGCAGCAGCTTGGTGGGGATGGCAGGTGAAGGGAAACCTAGAGAGATGCATCCAAACACCAGGATGGCTGTCTTGCTTTGGCTCAGATCAGCTAGGCACTGTGTGGGGTGTTTCTGCTCAGACTCCTGCCTTAGATGCATATGCAAGCTATGATGATAAAATCCAGGGACAGCAGGTACTGCAGATATTTAAAGCAAATGGAAGCAGAAATTTCCAGGAGCGTTTCTGTCTAGTACCTCGCATCCACAAGAGAAATGCTGAGTGACCTGTGAGAGTCTCTAGATCTCCTGACTTCTTTTTGTCATTATTTTCCTCAGTTCCATGAGTGAATTTCTTGTTCCTGCAGGTAAAGGGTTGGCTCTGACAGGAATAGACTAGCTGCATGTCTGGTCATCCTGCTGGTGGACCACTCTTGCTACAGAAAGTGTCTTGCTGGCCTGTGCTATGATCTATGGGAAATCAGTGATGTGGACAAAAGCTGGCTGCCAAGGAGCAGAGACAAGTCTTAGGCACCATGTCTGTTGGAATGAGCAAGAGAAGATAATAAACACTCTTGGTCTTGTAGTCTGTTGGTATCGAACTCCAAAATGTGATAGACTAAGGGCAAATGTGGCAGAAACTCTTACCAGTCTTCTACCCTGGGTGCCAAGTTGTCCTCTAGTCCCCATTTGCTGTGCCTTCTACCAGAGACTTAAAATGGCCCTACTCCAGTAGTAAGGCCTCAAAGCCCTTGCAAAGAATCAGGGATCCATTTCTTCTCCTCTATTCTTCTGAGGTGGGTTCAGCTCCTGCTACCTCACTTGACACTCACTCGCAGGAGTGAGGCTCCTGTCCCAGCATCCCAGCCATGCTTCATCTGCAGCACAGGAGTGACTGTACCCCAGCAGTGCAGGGGATGAGCTCTGCCATGCCACAAATGGGTGCAGGGGCTCACTTACACAGCTTTTCAGTCGTTTGTCTCAGTGGTTTAGTGGGTGGCCCCGTGCCTGGTTTTTTGCGTGCTGTTGGAAGCCTGCTTCACAGGCAGGATGAGTCATTTTCTATGGTCATTTCTTCTGGTACTTGTCACTCTGCTGTCTGAGTGCCTCCCAAGCCATCACAGCTTTGTCCTCCTTTAGCCCCACTAAGGTATGAGGAAATGTTTCTCTTCTTTCACAGATGGAGAACTACAGAGTACAGAGAAAGATCTCCAAACATTTGTGCGGCCACATTTGAGCTAACACAGACATTAACTTCCTAAGGCTTAGGTAAATAGGGAGATATCCCTGGTATGTTTACCATCATAACACCTTTCTAGAGGAAGGTGCCCTTCTAGTGGAAGGTGTCCCTGCCTGTGCTGGGGGGTTGGAAATAGTTGATGTTTAAAGTCCCTTCCAACCCAATGGCCTGATTGGGTTGGAAGGGACTGATTCCAATGTCCTTTGGTGTCCCTTGCTGTGAGCTTGCTGTGTACCCACAAACCAGACACCAGGGGCTGATGTGGGCACTGGGCTGAAAGAAGCATTTCTTTGTTTTCACTGCTGCACCACATCTCCTTTGCCCCTGACTGCTCCTGTTGGCTTTGGGTGTTCCTGCTGCAGGCACCTAATAGAAAATTTCCCTTTCTGCCTAGGAAGCCTGGGGCCTATAGGACTGTTACACACACAGGCAACAATGCTGCACGGTGTTTTCCATACTGTACGAGCTGACACAGAGGGAAGAGCCAGGCTTTGAGTGCTCCTACAAGGAGATCCTTAACTCACCTGCCAGCCATGGTTGCTCATCTAACACACTCACCCATGCATAGAGAGCTGCCCCATCGGGCAAGTAGCAGCTCACAGGGCCTGTTTTGCCTGCACTCCCAAGGAGATGGGCACAGGTCCCTGCAGGAATAGCTGGTGATGATGTCTCTGGGTGTTAATTCAGCGTGAAACCCCCAGTTCTGCTGTGCCAGATAAGGCACGTGTGGGAGATCTGGTTTCTTCATCCAAGCAGCTTTCTAAGAAAGCCCCTTTGATAATTAGTCTGAAAAATTGCTGAAGTGAAAATTAAACCACTCCAAATGCTGTTATGGAAACATACCCATCACAAGCAAGAGCTGGATTGCTGTAGTTGCCACACAATAAATAGATGAGGCTCAGCTCTGATGTCAGACCAGCTTTACCTTGTCCTCCAATGTCTGGTTTTCCAGTTATGAACTGCAGTAATTGTGATCAATCAGGATTTATGCTCACTACCCACAGGCTGTTTATTAATGAATCTGCATCCCATCTTCATTTTTTCACAATCTCATCAAATCTGTTCCAGATCCTGTTTACATCAAATTTTGTCTGCAGCACACTTCTATAATATCCAATTTGGAATTCCTGATTCTGCACCAGTTCCTCAGACCAGGTCCTCAGTACACTGAAGAACAACATGTTCCTGAAATAAAAGCGAAATGAAAACATGAGAGCTTTCAACAGAGTGCAAAGAAAAAAACATTGATTTCTAAGTGATATCATCCTTCCAGGGTACAGACAGACAATGTTTTCAAAACCCTTTTTGTATGTCTGTATGTCTGTATGTTTAAAGAATTGCCTTCCTGTAGATGCTTTGAAAAACATCAGGTACTTTTCTCTTTAGTAGTATACATTTTCTGTTTGGGCACATGGGTTTTATGAATATTTGGCTTGACTTGCTAAAGACATGAGTCTGACGTGTTGCCATGTGTTATAAATGCCTCAGATCAGATGCAGAATAGGGAGAAAAATCTTTAGAATAAAAGTTTATTAAAAACACATACATAGAGTCTATTCTAAACAGGAAAAAAAAAAGAAAAAAAAAACAAACAAGAAAAAAACAACGAATGTTCCCCTGTTGCATCAATGCCAGAACATTATGTTTGCAAATAAGAATTTAGCACTACAAAGACAATGCCCTAGATTAACTAAGATCCCATTTCACAAAACCCTATGGCAATAGTCTGCAACATCAGTCACAGGAGAAGATATAACACAGATGCATTTGTGCCCTCATGCAGCTGAACTGAAACAAAACAAAGAGTGAATTAGGCTGAATATCTTACTGTGTGCAACGTATTGTACAGCAAGGCACCTTTGGGAATGTGTCACAGGGTTTGGTAAATTGAAAACAAAATAAACAGATCTATGGGAATAAATAACATCATATTAGATGTCTGCTGCATGTAGACTACATTAGCTTCCAGTCACAATCCGGCTTCAGTTTTCCCCCTAGTTTCCAATGCCTGTGAAAAGTAGATGATCTGAAACCTCTGCAAAGAAAGGGGGGTAGGGGCAGAGGGAGGCACACCGTGCTGGTTCTCCTGCACATGCACACACACTCACACCCTCTGGCTTCCTCTCACTTTAACACTATTTCTGCCAGATGAGGAGAGGCCGGTGTGTCCCCCCCTTGCTCTTTTGCACACAGGAGTCAGTTTTGCCGTTTCTGGACCGAGGCATGGAGTGAAAGCATTTTCCCACACACACTGATCTCCCCTCACTGCTCAACTAAGGTGAGAGCACTGGAAACCCAGTTTATGGCAACTCCATTATTGCCATGGCCATCATCACTCCATGAGGTCCTGAGACCCCTGCCAAAAGCACCAGCAGCTGCACAGGCTTGATGTGCCCAGGAGAAGGAGCAGGAGATTCCCAGGGCACCTGACCCTGATATAGCCACGCCACACATGACTTCAGGGGCAGTTGTGGAGAGCCAAGAGAGGCAGGTACTTTGCTGAGTCCCATCTCTAATTACAGACAATTTTAGTTTATGTTTTGAAAACACTTTTTTTTACTGCTCAGCCACATGGGGCTAAGGTCTGCTTCCAAGTACATGGGTAAAACCCCACTGATTTCAGGGAGATTGCTTGCATGAACTGAACTTAAAAGATCAGGCCATATTTATCTCAGCAAAAGTTCAAGCTAATTCATTTTCTCTCATTTTCTCTCTCTCTCTCTCCTTCTGTTTTGCTTAGCTTATAGCTGAGTAAAAGGAGCACATATCTTGGAGATAGCTTTTTAAATATAAAATTCTCTTCATAACCCCAGAGCAATATGTCATTCTGCGATTACAAAAAAATGTACTCTTCCCAAAGAAAATCCTTCTGAAGCAAACATTGGCTTTATCCTGCCTGAGATCTAAGCACCAGCCTTTGAATTCATGTATATCAGAAATAGGCAAAGATCTGCAACAGAGTGAAACTGTGGCCTCCAAATTGTCATTATTCCAGTCAAAGCCTATTTCTTCCCTTTAAGAAGCAGCAATGGGCCTTGAGATGAAGTGCAAAAAAATAACAAGGGACACAGAGAGAAAATGATATTTTTATAACTTTCTAGTCTGAACATTCTCAGGAGAAGAAGAAGTTTGATGAAGAAGTTGGGGGAAATTTTAACATTCAGGTAATTGATATTCTTGTCTCTGCCAAATAAACTCCTTGTGGCTTAGGGAAAGATCAGGTCTGCCTTCCCTCTCCACAGATGTGAGCTCAGGTCTGGGGGGCTGTGGGTGCCTTGCACAGCCCTGCTGGGCTCTGGCCAGCTGACATCCTTATTATTTTTATTTCTTTCCATCTTCACTTGTAAGAGGTTGTTTGAAGGATGCTGTTTTTCAGGTTTGCCCAGGGGTGTGCTTTCTTTAGCCATTCAAGGCAGCTGGTTTTTGTTATCTGGCTTCAGAAATGTATTTCTCACAAGGCAGAACATAACAGAGGGTCCCTTTCTGGCCAGGCTTGGATATACTTGCTCTCTTCTTCATACAAACCTGAAGTTCCACCCCCTCCACTCAGAAACTGAAGGGCCTGTATCTGACCTTATCTTCAGATCAATATATTCCCTTTTGGATTCCTGAATGCATTCAAGCATTTTTAATTTGATTTCTCTATTCACACAGACACAACGAGGTGAGAGAAGGATGGAGCTGACAGGTCTCATAATCAGCTCTCATCTTCTTTCGCCAATGTGTCAAAATTGCATTTCCATAATTCCTTCCATTAGTATTTTACCTGTTGTCTCCAAAGGCTCATGCTGGTGTGGTGAGCAAGAGCTAGATTCAGGAATTAAGCTGGGACATGCACTATGGCCACAAGTGCTGCTGCTAAAGGCACGGAACTTGTTCAGGGGCTTGCAGACAACTCAAGTTCTCGGTGAGGCCGGGGTTCAGCACACTGGGCTTTCCCCTCAGCCTTTAAACAATCTCCAGAGACAGATGGATAGTGGGGATGGAGCGCTGGGACCCCTCAGCAGGGAGAAGGAAAGCCCAACCCATCTCACTTCTGGTCTACATGTAGCCTGCTGTCAATTATAACTTTCCATGCTCCTGATCCTGCATCCTGTGTTTTCTCTGTGTTGTGACCACATTTATGGCAGCAGCCTGCTCCTGTGACTCATGGGATAGGGCATGGCATTATGGCATTACTCAGGACTTGGACTGTGTGTTGCTGCTTAACCCCTTGGTGTACTCTGCTTGGGACAGTGGGAAGGAGGTAGGATCTCTTGCTGTAAGGATCAGAGGCTTGCCTGAGGGAGTAGGGGGCTGCCCATCCATCTCTCCTCTTATTCTGGGTCTTCTCATCCAAAGGCTGTGAATTCTGATCCCATTTTGATGTATCTTGTTTGAGGCAGCACCAAGAGTGGGTGATGGCCCCACAGCCAGAAAAACAGAAGGGAGACTGCAGGGAGTGGTTGCAGCAGAGACAGTGCCAGGTGCCAGGGTGCAGGAGCTGCCTGCCTGGAGGTGGTGGCTGGGAGGAGCCCTCCCACAGCCACCACCACAGAATAACAAGGTTGGAAGAGACCTCTAAGATCATCGAGTCCAACATGTGTCCTAACACCTCAACTCAGAATCTAGACTATAGTACCAAGTGCCATGTCCAGCCTTTCTTTTAAACACATCCAGAGATGGTGATTCTATCACCTCTCTGGGAAGAGCATTCTTTTTTATTATTTTCTTTATTATTCTTTATTATTCTTTCAGTGAAAATTTTTTTCCTAATATCCAACCTATACCTTCCCTGACGTAGCTGGAGACTGTGTCCTCTGACTTGACACTGTGTCCACCAGTTCCCCCAGACTTGTGGGCAAGACTTCAGGTGAATGGTGGCTGCCCTGTGCCCGAGTGAGCTGCCCTTGGTGACCCAAGGTGCCAGGAGCACAGGGCTGGTGGTGACAGCCTTGCTGCAGTTTTGGGCACAGAGCTATCACACTTGGCTTTTCTCCTTCCTGTGGTTAAGAAGGGTTTGAGGTCTCCAGGAAAACTGTGGGGCTGAGTGTGAAACAATCCCCAGTAAGGGGAGCCGGGGGTTTTAGCTTGTATTTTAGCTTCCAGGAGACCCAAGTGTGTGAGGGCAGGAGGGAAGGTTGTCCCAGGGGAAACCTATGTCGTGGGAGGGAATAATGCCTACCATTTATGTGGACAGCACAGCTCAAGAGCACCATTACACATGTGCAAACATCAGGCATGCAGACTTCTAATCTCCCCTGCCTGGCTCAGTGTGAGCTGCTTCCTTAGTATGTCCGTGAGAAGGGAGTGCAAATAAATCCCATGCATTTTTGCCTGCTTCGTGACTGCTGCACAGCTGAAGGGCTTTCTGGGGACCATCTCTGCAAACTTCCTGAGCAGTGCCCTCAGGGCTGTCCTGCTGGACAGTGTGACAGAGACGTGGTCCCTGGCAGAGTGCTGTGTCTCTTGGCTCCTTGCCAAGGGTCCTGACGTGCCATGAGATGTGTCACTCTGTGGAGCAGTGGCACACAGTGGGTGACACGAGTCTCTCCACAGCCACTCCGCTCCTCTATACCAGTCTTAGAGAGGATGGTGTAATGTGAATGGACTCATGATCTGGAAGACATATTTAAAAAGCCTGACAGCAGAAATTAAATTTCTCCTCCCTTGTCCTCAGGGACCCTAACACTGACTGTGAGCATAAAGGAAACCTGGCTGGCTGCATGCTGTCCTCATCTAAAGATGAAAGCCCTAAAGGACTACCTGCAGGGAGTCAGGAGCTGATGGCTTCAGAAGCACTTAGGAGGATACATTCTGTTTACTAAAGTGACCAATGTCACTTCAGAGCAAAAGTGCTACTGATTGTTTCTGGACTAACTGGGCTAAAGCCGTATCTGAAGTACCTAACTCAGACCAACGAGGTCCAACCACCCTGGCCATCAGTCACCCCCTACTTTTAAAGAAATGATCATAAAAGCACTTACCCACAGGAGGGACATAATTTGGGATGCTCTTTGCACTTGATTTCTTATGAGCATTTGCATATGGGCAAGAGAATCTGCTCTCAAATTTCGATACTAGTGCCAAAGAATTTTTTCTTCCCCAAACCATGTGAAAGGTAAATATTCATAAAACTTCTGTGTGCAAAGGCAGCAGAGAGTATTCAAATGTGTCTGGGTAGAATTTCTTTTATTTTCCTCAGGTACAAATAAAGCACCCCCCATCCCCTAGCTCCCTCTAGCTCTCCTTTTAAATCTCTTTTTAATGTCTCACTTTTTACTGCTAATAATTTCTCTCCTTTGCTAATGATGCTAACCTTAGAGCCTGCTGCAAACTGACTTGTTTCATGTCAGCCTCTCTCTATTGCCCACTTTTGTTAAGCCACAAAGCAGGTTTCAGTCTATTCAACATCAGCTATTTCTCCGACTTGAATATTACCGTTGCCTATTTCAAAGGCATCTCCAAGCCCACAGTATTTCTGCACAGATACCTCTGTTATTGTCTGTCATCAGGATATGCTGGGCTCCTCTCCTGCCTCTCTCCCCCCTTGCTTCCTTCCCATGTATGTGGCAAAGTCTCTCTCTGCTCTAATAGCTCTCCTGAGAGCAGGGTGAAGCAGGTCTTTACAGAGGCCTGTTAATTTTAAAGGACAAGCTTTATATATTAATACCCCTGTGGCAGTCTGCTTCCCCTGCAGCGGGCTCTATCCCCAGCACTTGCCCAGAATGAAAGCACACAAGGACCAAGCCCACTCCCCGGCGGGAGCCGCTGGATAATGCCAGCACTGATTCCCACCTCCCTCCAGCTGCAGTGAGCATTCCCAAGTGTCCCTAAGCAGGCTGAAGCCACTGGAGTAGGGGCCCTGGGGGACACTGTGACAACCTGGCCCGTGCTGACCCACAGGGTGTGGGCAGCATGGGCAGCTGACAGAGGACATCTGCTTGTATAACAGAGGCTGTGTTACAGACGTCCTTCCCTTCCAAAATCAATTTTCTCCCAGGTGCTGGATTCTTTGGAGAATTATAACAGAGTTATAATTACAAGTGTGGCAACATTTGGACTGTCTGGGTGACTGAGACCTTTTCAGTGGCTTGGAGTAACTGGGAGGAAGGAGGTTTTTTCCTGCAGATAACAGATTGTGAAACAGTAAATATTTAGCATAAATTATGTCTTCTGGCTCTCTAATCACTTCTCAGTTCAAAAGACACAGTCCTTACCCCAGCACTTGTCCATGGGGATGCAGCACTGGCATGGGGCTCCTGCTTCCCCATCAGACTGGGCAAATCCCTCAGAGAGGCTGACCCCTGAAATTGAAACCAAAGAGCTAAGACTTGTAATGGGGGACAACTTTTATCTATTTCTCTTTGAGACATCTGTCCACTACATCATCCCCCTCAACCCAAAAGAGCGAGATAAAAATTAGAAAAGGAGGAAGGAGAACAAAAACTCTGGTTGGTACAAAGGGGAATTTGCAGTTATTGCTAATGTTAGCATTTCCCTCCCCCCCCTCCACCCCCCCCCAACTCTGTTTCCTTGGCATACAGGTAAAATAATAAAATAAATCCCACAAAGGGCTTTCTGCCAGGCTGCCTTTGGAACTTTGCTTAAGTGGCCTTAAGTAAGATAATAAGCAAGGAGTGTGAAAAGAAGAGACTTTGTCTTTTCACATTAGCAGCAGCCCTGTTCAAGTGGCAGTATCTATGAAAATGCTGTTCAGCCTTTAATGAGACTACAGTGTGTTAGTGTACCAGTCTAATTAATCCCATATTTTCACACAGCATAATTACTGAGCCGGGGCTGAATTATTTGGCTACTGGAGGTGGAGCAGTGCCTGCCTGCACTGTCCTCTGTCTCTGCTCCTCACAATTTATTATGCTATACAGCAAGACACCATTGAAACCTCCTAGTATAGGACTATCTGTCATCTCTACATTATCAGTAAAATACACCACCTTCCATACTGTGCTACAAGGGCTTTAGCAAATTGCTATTTTTATGGGATATGATAAAGGAAATGCTACCTTATGTTCAAATTTTTAACTGTCTCGTGTACGGAATATACACTTGTGCTTTGTGCACTCCAGTTCAATGAGGCCTCATTTGCATTGCTACAGCCAGGGTGGGTGTCACCCAGTCAGTCCCCCTTCTTTCATTTCTTTTTCCTTTTTCTTTTTCCTCTTTTTCCTCTTTTTCCTCTTTTTCCTCTTTTTCCTCTTTTTCCTCTTTTTCCTCTTTTTCCTCTTTTTCCTCTTTTTCCTCTTTTTCCTCTTTTTCCTCTTTTTCCTCTTCTTTCTTTCTTTCTTCCTTCCTTTCCTCCTTCCTTCCTTCCTTCTTTTTCTTTTTTTTTTTGCTTTATTTCTTTTTCTTCCTCCTCTTCTTTTTATCCTCTCTTCCTCTCCCTTTTTTTTATTTTTCTCTCTCTCTCTCTGTATTTCCACTCCATTAGCAAAACATACACTTTCAGAATCTCCATCTTTACTGGCATTATTTTTCATCCCTTAAAGTCCTTTCTCTCCTACCCCTCCTAGTTTGTGTTATTCCTTCAAACATATATTTTTGCACATTATTATTCACCTCTGATATATGATCTTGCCATTTTGGAACTGGTAGAGTCTCCCACCCCCTTCCTTCCCATAGGATTTGAGAGAGATTTGTGGTTTAAACATTTACTCACTTGCTAGTGTTTTTGGGACTGGTTTAATAGTATCTTTTTAATGGAAGGCCAAACAGTACATTAACTATATGGAACTGGTTTAGAATTTTTCTTTTCAGGAAAAAAAAAAAGAAAAAAAAACAAAACAAAACAAAAAAAGAATGTTGTACCCCGTAAATTTTAAAACCAGCCCTAACAGTACATAAGGCTATTTTGTTATTGTGTATGGTTTCCATACATGCATTGTGAGATATATGGATGTATATACCCAGGCAAAGTGAGATCTCAAAATAAAGAAAACCACATGCTTAATAGCACAAGTGGGAAAATTACTCCTCCAAGTTTTTAACCAAATAATGGCCCTGAGACTTGAGTCCTCTTCTGGGCAATCTTAAATATAACATGTTCAAGGAGCAGTAAAGTGAATTTCACTGCACCTTTGCTGATACAGCGATTGAGTATTGGATCTGACACTCCAAAGCTCTTCCATATGTGCGCACGGGAACCCAAACAGCTTGCACTGCCCCCGAGATTAGTGATACCGTGCAGAGTCTTTTATCAATCATTTTGGGGCAGCTGAAAGTAGCCCAAGCTCAAGGGTTAAGCAAGGTTAAATTTTTAAAAAATTCATCTTGCAGCCTTTGCAGGCCCAGCCAGGCCATGGGGCAGCACAGCTTCTGTAGGGGCTGATCTTTGGAGGCTGATTTTTTTGCATCTTCACTGCTGCATGGGCTATCCTGATGGAAGTTTCTGGAACACTCAAGGTGCTCTTAATAGGGCTATGAAGGGAAATTTCGAAGTGAATAAACAAGGAATAGCTCTGTGAGAGCAGTGGGGCGCTGCTAAAGCCTGACCTGCCTGACCTGCACTGCCTTTTTGACATGTGGAGAATTGCCTGGACCTAGGACAAGGGCTACAGGAGCATCCATGTGTCCATGAGGGACACATGGATGGGTGTTATGTGGAGGTACAGACCACTGCAGCCATAGCTCACTCTCGAGCCACTTGGTCCAGAAATGAGGACAAATACTCCAGGAGATCAGCATTAGTCTGGGTCTGGTGCTAGAAGTTTGGACAGAGGTTATGCAGTTTAAACCTGAGAGAACTCCTGGATGTCTCATTTTCCAAAAATGAAACAGTCGAATAACTTGAAGGTGTCTCACTCTGTCAGCTCTTCCATATGGCACCCAAAATTACCAGCTAATTTTGAAAATCCCTTCTGCACATGGTCTGTAAATGATCAGCTCTTCTGTGTAAATATACCATGAAGTTTTTCCCTGTCCTTGCATGCCTGGCTTTTGCAGTAAGGCTGCTTCCCCATCACTTGTCATTATCTGTCAAAATGTCCTGTCCTGTGAGCTGCCTCTTCTTGAGATATTCAGAGCTCTCCTTACTTCCACTTTCCTTCTCATTTCCGTCTTTCTCTTGCTGCTGCTTAGGCTCCTTGGGCTGAGCTTTCAGCTCTCATCCCACCCACCATTGCTGACTCTCTTTTGCCTGTTTTGAGCCTGTGCACCCACCCACATGCTAAGAATGGTCTGCTACATTCTTTTTTGTGGCTTCTTAAAAAGTAAGTCCTGATTTGTTGTGTGTCAGTGGACACCTTTAAACATGACCACACACCCGTGTTTGGTGACAGAAGTACTTGGTTATGTCCCCCAGCTCACAGGAAAAGCCTTTTAGGGTGTGACACTTCAAAACCATGAGGAGTGCTGGTTGCTAAAGCCAACCATGCCAGGTCATTTTAATGCTCTGCTAAGGTCGGGTTTGGGCTTGAAGCTGAGCTGGGAAGGGCAAACGCATTTTTCGGCAGTTCCTCCAAGTCCAGTGCCAGGCATGCAGGATGTGCATTTTCCAGGTGATTGTTCCTAGTGGCCTCCCCACTGCTGCCAGCTCTGTGAGCTCACAAAGAGCACTCCTGCTCAAAGTGGGTCACTTTGCTACTTCATTTTTTTGTCCTTCTGTAGTGTTTTCTTCTTCTGTTTGTACTCTTGCTCCACTCATGAGGCTGATTGCTAAGCCCTGGGCTACAGCACAGACACTGGCATCCACAGCCATGGAACTCACATGAAACCAAGCACCAGATGCACTTGCATAAACTGGAGATGTAAATATCATTCCACTGGTGCTTCTTCCACCTGATTAGGGTGTCCTGATTAGGTGCCTTGGTGACAGGACAGCTGCCAGTGCCTGCACCAAGGCTGCCAGCGAAGATCCACGGTGTGGTGGTGTATTTGTGATGAGGTCTCCTATGAACAGCTCGTGGGGAGCTCCTGGTAAACAGCAGAACCGTCACAGCCCATTCCTGAACCTTGTGCATCGTCTTTCAACTTGAGGCTGAGGTACACAAGCTAAGAGGATTCAGCCCTCATTTTGGACGTTTCTGTGTTTCTAAGGCCCTAACAGGGTTATTGCAGCATTCCTTGGCTGTGGTTTTGACCCCTTATATGAGTAACCACATAGCAAAGCAGATGCCAACCTTAAACACAACTCTTTTATAAATGCATTTCAAAAAATAGGTTTCCATTGTGGTTTTCCATGCCACATTGACCCTCTGTACTCGAGCACCTCTGCAAGTTACCCAGTGTTCGAGAACTTTGAAAGAAACAGCTGGGATTTAATATTAGGTGCACCAACTTCCTATGACATGTTCAACCTTTAAAAAAATGAATGATTTCTTTAAAAGGTTGGATGTTTCATGCTAGGATCAGAACAAGCGACTTGGGCTGGGGAAAAAAAATCAAAAAAGCACCACAAATAGAGAAATGAGGAAAAAACACCCAGGTGTGTGCTAAAATGGTGTGGAGAAAATTAATACTGCAAGGATTGGTATAAATAAGACATTACATGACCCCTTCTGCCAGTGGGGGATCTCTGGAGGTGACAGACAAGTAAGGGTCTTAATGAATAGCCTTTTCCTAAATTCTTTGCTGTGGGCTCAGCATAAACCTTTACATAAAAGTGGGAGCCTGTGAACAGTAGGAATTATTTATATTAAATGTGCTTCTCAGCAAAACATGGCAAAATTCCTATTCCCAACTGGAAGAAAATCATATTTCATGGCTGTAATACCATTAAGCAGGATACAGAGATTGGCAGTGGGGAATAGAGGTGGGAGGGAGGCCCACCAGCAGAAGGAAGGGTTTTTTTGCCATCTAGGGGATGGGGACCTGCTGAATGCCTCCCCAAGTTAGGAGTCCTGTTGGCTGTCATGTGGCAGACAGGAGTCAGGGGGAGAGGTGGAGGGGAAGAATTTCCATGATGGGCTTTGCACATTGGAAAAAAACATTGAACTTTGTAGGGATGAACCCAGCAGGGTCTACAGAGACCATTTTCAAAGGCTATAACCTTTTAATGGAGGACGGGATTACTGTTAAAACCACCAGATTACATGCTACAGTCATTGGCAAAAGGTTAAATCAGCAGATCAGGCCGTGGCCTGACGTGGGTAACCAGGGGCTGCTGGGGGCTGTACACTGCACAGGAGAGGTGCCTTCATGGCGTGGGGAAACAAGGAGTGGGAAGGAGCAAGTATTGCTCTCTCCACAGTCACTTGCACTAACCAGGCTGCAGAGCAGGGCTTCAGGTGACTAGGGACTCTCAGATGGGGCCAGAAAAATAACGTGAGCAAGATGTGTTGGTAGAAAGCTAATGGAGAAGATGCAAAGGAAATGCTGCCGGTCTAAGAAAAAGACCACAAGCACCAAGACCCCAGGAGGGAATATCCCAGCTCTGAGGAGCAGTTTGGTTTTAATTTCTTGCTGAATTAGACATTGCTTCTGCGGGGTTGGGATGTGCAGCTAGTACTTGTGTGGGTGTGGGTGTGGGTGCGTGTGTTTGTGAATTAACTAGATGGCTGCTTGGGAATAATACCAGTGCTAATGTCAATGAAATAGTTTTAAAAATCCCAATTGCACTGTATGGTAGACTATTAAATCCTATGGCTCCTCTTTTATCCCTGAAGAGATTGGGTAGATTCATTGGCTGGGAAGCTCCCTGTGCATTGCAGGGAGGAGAGGTCAGTATTTCCTTGGTGCTCTGTTCAGAGAAAGACACGGAGGTGAGTGAAGATTTATAACCTGGCTGGAAGATCATCAATCAGTCAATCAAGTGAACAAGCCAAGGCCTTCTCTCATTTACCTGGGATGATGCAGGGCTCCATACTCCTCGTGGCAGTGCTCACGCTGCCTTGGTGAGAGAGCATCCCCATGCAAGGCCAGGCTCATGTTGCGGAAACGACAGTGCTGGCAGAGCAGGGCTCCATCAAAGGTCACTGTGCCTTGTGAGGGATTGCCCTGGGGATTGGGAGCTGCTGTCAGCCTGGCTCCAGGCTGGCAGCGAGTTACAGCACACGCCATGAGCACAGCCCATGCAGATCCCTGCCGACACAGCCTCTTCCACTGGTGATGGAGCAGAATATTTAGTGCAATGGGTACATCTCTGCAGAGGTGTTTTGTTCAAAGCAGGCAAATTGACAGGCTTCCCTCATAAAACAGTAATGCAGCTTATACATAAAAAAAAGATCATAAAAATTCAGTTTTCTCCCAAGTAAGATAATTCTGACATTACTTAAAATACTTCAGACTTGTCAGTAAAATTTCAATGTCATTAAAATTAACTGGCATATTTTAAGATTGACTTTCTTGCTTGCTTTCAACTCCCAGTCAGCCTGACATGGGGAGGGCACTTGCTAGTCTTATCTTTTACACACTTGTATTTCTTGGCCTTTAACAGCTTCTTCTGTGGTGCACACTGCTCTGTCTGCCAGGGATAAGGGGTGTCACTGGTTGCTGCTAATCCATTATGGCAAGCTGTCTAATTACCAGTGCTGTAGCAGTAAATAAAATGCGGGTTCACTTCTGGCCTGCTCCTTATTCCTCATCTGAGAAGTGGGCAAATGTTGTATCACCCCAATTATTGCTCCATTTACCTGCATGTTCCCTTGACTATGGCACTGCTAATTACTTACTTTGTTAAGCGGAAGAAATATTAGGTATTTATTTCATTTGCTGTGATGATAAGAAATACAACTCCTATTATTTGTCCTCTGGACTAAAAAATTCCCTTTGCAGCAATCCTTCTCACCTGTGTGCATAAATAAAACCACATTTTACTCCAGCATAGCTTTAGTACCTGAAAAGAGGTCATATTTTGATCAGGAAAATGTTCTTGTCTCTTTTCTCTAGTATGGGAAAGGCAAGTTGGAGAGATTTGTGAAGTGGAACTGGATGCTGCACTGGATCAAATGGTTTTTTACTGAAACCACATTCTGCAAGAAACCACTGCTCTTCAGCAAAAAAAGGATCCTTCTGGAGGTGTGTGGCTTTTGCAAGGAATCAGAAATTGGAAACAGTCTCAATTTGGGTGTGAATGGGACTAGATATGTTTTTCATTTGAGACATTTTCAGCAGTTGATCCTAGTCCCCTTGGCTGCTGCCATCTCTTCACTTGGACTCCAGTGTTGTGAGATCATCGTTAGGAAAAAAGCTGATTAGTAGTTGGTAAAACATAAGTTGTTACTATATTAAAAGGTGAATCCACAGATAGAATAAGAGGTGTAACCCCTGAAACAAGTGAATCAGCCAGATAAGGCAGCTGAGTGCTTCCAGACAGCACCAGGCAGGCAGGGCGGAGGAAGATAGTGTCTAATGAAAGTAAACCTAGAAAGAGGCCAAAATCTAGAAAGAGACCAAACCCTGACTGGCACTCTGGTACTCTCTTACCACCTTACCCAATGTATAACAAACTCTCAATTTGTTGCCCAAACCAGTTCTATTTCACCAGCATCTCCCTTTTTAGCATTGTTGCGGGGTGGTGAAGACCTCTTTAGAGACTTAGAGTGTGGGTGGCCACAGAAGACATAGGGTTTTCCTTTCCTTGAACACCTTCCTTGGGGTTTTCTTCAGGTATCAATTTCCTCTGGTTTGGAGTCCAGTTAGTCCTGCATTCTAGGACTGTCCACATCAAATGATCAGTGGCTAAAAAAGAGGTAAAATGAATGGAGGAGAATGTGCAAGTTATTTTAAAATATCTATATACTTATCCACATGCACATATAGTATAATGTATGTTTTTTCAGGGGAATGTCCTTCAGTTTTGTTATGTACACCATTCAGCACATTGCTGTGCCATTAGCCTTGGTTTCACTTACTTTCCAGCACGCCTTTGTGTTGCAAGGTGCTAACATCTGAAACAGAAATTTGGACCAGCACATCACTGGGATTTCATTTCTGAATTTCACTTCTGACAACACAAGAAATAAAAAATAAAGGGCTACAGCTGGCTGAAGTGAATGTCATATGCAGTCTCCCTTCTTAAAATATTCAAAATGCTCATACCTCAAGGTCATAATTTAAATGTTCATTTTAGCTTTCTGCATCAACAAAGTGCTGGCCTAACACTGCTGCCTCATTTAGACTAGAGAATAATCAAAAATCCCTTGTATTTCCTGGCACTGGGAGGGAGAGTCTTTCACCCAGATTTTGAAAACTAAGAGAGTCTTTCCTTAGGACCACTAATTTCCAGGTGAAAGAAGCATAGTTTGAATACGACAATCAAAGAAAGCAGGATTATTTTGGATGGTTTTAGTACAGAAGCAAAGCTTCAATTTCTTCTCAAAGCTCTTTGAGGGTGGAGGGGGATTTAGAGCTGGAGTGTTGAGTTGCATTTGCCTTCAAGGTCTTGCTGCTGAGGTCCCCTTCATCTTGCTCCATGGGAAGCAGGAGGCTGTGGTGCAGCTCCCTGGTGGTGCACCGTGCTGCGGCACAGAGGGATGAGCAGAGGAGACTGAAGACAGGGAGGCACTGCACTCAGAGAAGTCCTGGATCTGGGAAAGATGATAGGACACATCAGAGCGATCTGGAAAAATAAAAAACAGCATCAGGGAAAGAGAGATCCTAAAGGGATATCTGGAAAACATACTAAAAAAATTCAAACGAAGGAAAAGAAGGAGAAAGCAGAAGCTCCCTCCTTCTCTGCTGTGTGAAATGCCCTGTCTGCAAACATGACTGACATCACTGGGGAAGAATGTAAACTTTGATTTAAAAAAAAAAATACCGCTTGCTGCTGCTCCTCTTTGGCAGCACATCTCATTTCTTTAGAGTATTTTTATCTGATTACGTATGTATATGCACATATATAAATATTTTGTTAAAAGCAGAAGGAGGCTTCTCTCTTTCTTCCCTGCACTTGCTACAGTGGCTGTGCAATATCCAAAGGGGGCTTCTCCTGAGAACTTCCATGCATGCTGCTAGAGGAAGAGGAGAGCAAAATGATTTTAAAAAATAGCAGTAATAACAGTACAAATAACAAATAAGCTGAGTAAGAAATGAAGGACTAATTCAAGTTGTGTCCTTTAAACCAATAATAAATGACCCAGCAGTGGGGAAAGCAGGTTGGTAAATTAAAACTAATGTGGGAGGTGTGTGAGCCCCCCAGCCTCCCCCCCATTACTCCACCCCAGCCAGAAAGATCTATGCTGGGGGCTCGGGTGTCTTCCCTCCTTCCCTTCAATCTACCTAGCCAGAGCCCTCTCCCTGCTTGACAGCTACTGCAAGCCCAAACTGACAGCTCTTCAAAATCCGCTGAAGAAACCCAGCATTAATTAAGTCATTGCTGGACTGTAATTTCCTTGAGAAGTAAAAAATTCTCACACAAGAAAAGGTTACAGAGACCTTTTCTGTGTCAAAATTACCATGCTGCATGAATATTAATGCTCTTAATGAAGACAACCTTTGCTTCATCAGGAAGGTTCTGGAGCAGGTGCCAAGCCTGAAGTCTCACTCTGTGGATTTTCTACTCTATGAAAGTCAGCACAATGCAATTTTTCCATTAAAATCAACATTTCCCACATGATCGCGGATTTTTTTTTTCTTCTTTACAGATAGGCGGAAAGAAGGGGGGAAAAATCCCTCTGCTTTGAAATCAAACATTTAAAGGTTTCATTCAACACATTAATCAGTGCTGAGAGAGAGGAGAGGAGGAGGAGGAGGAGCAGGAGGAGGAGGAGAAGGAGGGAGTGGAGGGGGGAATCTGCCTTATTTATACAGATCTTGCACACATTTCCATAGATCACAGCCGTGTCCATGTCGTGGGCTGCCCCAGGGTGCTGCCAGGCACGTCCTCTCCAGAAAGGCTCCATGGGCTCACAGAGGGATACCGGGCTGGGGGCTTTGGGAAATGGCTGGGCTGGTCACCCTACCTGGGACATGAGCCTCTGTCACAAGCCTTTGGGCACTCACACCCCAGAGACTTAGGAAGAGCATCAGGAGTTTTGGCTATCTGGGAGGGCATGGCCAAAGTGGATATCCCAATAAAATGGGGGAACTGTGAAAGGGGGCATCCTCCACAGAGGGCAAGGGGGCAGTCCAGATGCTTGGCCGCAGAAAGAGCAAGTATGTGCATTAGCATCAAACAGTGGAGGAAAAGGCTATTTCTTGGCTCTTTCTAAAGGAAGAGAGGGATTTTGATAGCACTGCACTGGAGAAATTGCACTGCCTTGTGCAGTGCTCTTTTACCAGCATTTAGCCTCAAACAAGAAGGGGAAGGAAATTATAAAGAAAAGTGTGGAGAAACACAGAGGACAGAATAGAAGCTGCAGCTCTAGATTGGAAAGAAAAGCAGGTAAAAGCCACCTCCTTCTCCTCCTTCAAAAGGAGAAAATTATATGAAAACTGTCCATTAATTATATCTTCTACTTCTACTTATTAGGCATTCATGATCTAATAATGGCTGTGGCTAACTTATAAAAAAAAATCTGATTATTTTCTGTTGGGGCATGCAATGCCCTGTATATATTAAAAAGGTAAGCAATGATATATATTTATGGGTACTGATGTAATAGCTATTAGATTTATAATACAGAGAAGAAACATAATTTTATTAGAAAGAGCAATAGTTCACAATCCTATTATTGTTTATTGCTGACGTCAGTGCTGAACTATAATAAGAATCATGTAACAACTGGAAATAATCATAAAAATGCCGTTTAGATTTGCAAGAAAGTGGATCCTCTGAAACAAAAGTAGGGATTTGAGACCCCTACCTGGCAGCAGCCATTTGGGTGGCTGAAGCCACAGAGATGCAACTCCAGGTTTTGCCCCCCTGGTCCAAAGGCAAGCTTCTTCTAGACCTCAGATGTGCTGTCAGCCTCACTTCAAACACCTGGGCAAGGCCTGGAGGGCTGCCCAAGCTGTTCCCATGGGTGCCTTGTGCAGCATGGCCCTGTGGAGCCATACCACTGTGTCCTCCCTGAGAATGCAGGGACACCTGGGACAGTGGCATCCCCGGATCAGCCTCCCACTGTGAGCAACACACAGGCACCAAACTGTCCTTAGGGTGCCTGGGCAATCGCCTTGATCATATGAGTTTATGAAACCTCACATCCTAAATACCAGGGAAGGACTTAAACTACCACTTGGCACTTTTTATGGCTAGCCTTTGTTTTATATGAGTATGTGCATATATACTTAAGACTCCAAATCTTTCATTATAGTTGCCCTAAAAATTTGTTTTCAGGATGTATCTGGAGCTGTCAGCCTTGCTGGTTCTCTACTTCTCTCTATTACTTTCTTTTGTCTCTTCTTTCTAGCAGGTTCTTTTTTTTTTTTTTTTTCTTTAGAGAAGTGTTTGCTGACCTTCAGGCTCCAAAATTAACTCATTCTCCCAACATCTGTGAATTATTAATGAGGGTGTTTCAGAAAGTTCCTTAGCCACCCGCTTTAAAACTCCAGAGTGCAAATTAATAGAGCTGTTTTTGGGAAAGCTTAATTTTAGCAGGTGCTGCTTCAGATCTTCCTTTGTTGCAGAGATAAACGTTCTGCTCCTGCAGAAACGTCAGACGGGATAGATACACCCTCCAGCTTCATTGCAAATTCAGAACAAAAGTGTCTAGTCAACACTTCTGATCTTCCTTTGTTAAACCCTGCAATGCTGTGAGCTGTCTCTAGCAATGGTCCCACAACTGTTCACAGGCTTTTTGCTCTTGTTAGAGTGTTCTTTTATTATCCATCATTCCACTGGCCACTGATTCTTCATTGATTTCTTTTAACTCTCTCCATGTGTGTGTGTGTATGTGTGTGTGTGTGTGTGTGTGTGTGTGTGGAGGAAGAGAATACATAATAATGTGAGAATACAGACTAGAGGGATGCTGTGTCTGGAGAAGGTAAAAGTGGTGGTCAGGAGGGCTCTCAGTGGTAAAGGAAGAGGCTGAGGTGCTTTGTAGCTGTAGTGGCAACAGGTCCTGCTGAGAAGGTGGTGGAGGAGGTAACAGGCAAGCGTAGTGAGGGAGAGCAATGCTCCTGAGCCCATTTTCCTGATGCTGGTGAGATTCAAGTAAAAGACACTGTCAGGATGTCCTCTGTGGTCACATGCTGGGTGAAAAACTCTGGCCCTGCAGTAAGCCTTGCCTCTTATGCCCTTCCTCCCTCTATCCTGATGCTTACTAGCCCTCTTCTGCCCAAACCATTTCCTCTTGCTCAGGACCTGATGCTCCCTGGCCCTGTCAAAATTTCCCCACCCAAAACCCCAAATCCTCAAATTTTCACCTACTCTCACCCACCATTGTCCCTTTTATTTTCCTAGGCAGATGAATACCTGGTCTGATCACAAGACTGTGGAAAGAGATACCTTCCAGCTTCACTTCAAAATATTAATGGGCTCAGCCACAGCCAAGGTAAGATGAAAGTAGGACAGGCAGTCAGCAAGTGCCACAAATTGAAATCTGACTCCATGAACAGAACCTGCATTAAAACCTTCAGCTGTGGTGCCTCGATATGAAGGTATCAGAAAGAGAGAAATGTTTGCGAATGTTGATGTAGCCAAAATCACACTGAAACAGAGCAGGAATAGGAATAGAATATTTAGTTCTTTTACTCCAATAAATTGTCTGCATTGAAATAACTAAAATATATAACCTTACAAATTAGTGGAATTTCATATTTCCACACAACTAGGTGATACTGTGTCCTGTAATGATACAAATATTCTCATGGGACATGATATCACACTTAAAACTCTAAATTTTTAAAGGTTTTTCAGTTACTTTATAGCAGCAGAATGTCTTCAGAATGAACTAGATTTGCTATTCCATCTGAAGAACAAAGAGAAAAATTTATAGAAGATCAAACAAATAAAAATACATTGAGAAAGACAGTAAGTGATGTCAACGCACTAAGAAATTAAAAACTTTGCATTAGTGTCTGAGCTTTTTTGTTGGTACCCAGGTATTATAAATAATAAACTAAACCGAAATTGTACATATTATAAAGCTGCATTTTTCTGTAGGGGTTCTGATGACATGTACAAACCACGTGAGCTTTACTCCCATGGTTTATCCATGTCACTAATCCCCCTCTATAAAAGTAAAGCAGGGAGGTGCAGTGGGGAGGGGTGAAACTCTGTGGAACCAATTCCATCTTTTGCCTACATTTCTTTCCACATTACCTGACAAGCCTTGCCCATGTCTGTGCTGGAGTCTGCCTTGGGATGAATGAACTTCTGCAGCAGAGAAATTAATCTTGTGAAAAATGCTTGTTTTGGGTCATTGGAACTATTTGAGAAATATTTTGCTGAAAAATAGAGGGGAAGCTCAACTCAAGTGGAAAATCTAAGGTGAAGCTTATTTGTAACTGATAAAGAATGATAATCTCTATTTTGCCTGTGTCAATTTTTTTTTCCTTAAGACTGCATGTAATCAGCTCAATTCAGTCTTAAATGCTGCTTCCTTTCTTTTCACAAGTAATTCCGCATGGAAGAAAAAAACCCCAACAGAGTTCATCATGATCTAATTGTGATAAAATCCATATATCTTTAAATATAACTTTCAAATTAGCCTGTGACTGAGAAATTATTGTGAGATGATTTCTGTTAGGTTTATTTGAGTAGATCTGAACACAAACGAGTCTCAGGCTTTTCTCAGAGAAGGCTGCAGTCTGCATCAGTTGCCATCACTGTCCCCTGGCCCAAGCTGGCTTTGGGATGTTCAAACAATGACTCTGAAATGCATCCCCCAGATGTATATGTTGTGTAAGAGGACATCTCCTGAAGTTTTGTTCTGAAGAAATGGAAGCTGAGGAGACTTGCCATCCGCTGAGCACCTTGTAGTATGGCATTTTAACTTTTTGTTCATGGGGAATCTTTGGGGTTGCTGAACTCAGTGGTCCTGACTCCCAAATGATGACAATCCTGCTAGGATCACTGCAAAAGACTCACCCCCTCTCCCCCACCATGCCTGATACCTTGATCCCAGAGAGCTGGAATGGTGAATCTCCCTTCTGGCTCTTGCTGGCCTCTTAGAAAATCCCTGGCTTAATCAGAAGGCTTGTTTATGGTACAGCTCCTTGTCTCACAAGTACTACAGATGCCACTTCGCTGCACCTAAACTGCTTACGAGACAGCACTCTTATCTAATAAGACATAGCACAGCCATACATATTTATTTATATTTGAACTCTTGCCCTCTGTACTATACTGCAGGTCATGCATCTGCTCCAACACCACCTTATTAATTTTCTACTACTCTTCTCCATGGTGGCAACAGTGTTTCAAAGCCTGAAAGGAATATTTTCCCTTTTTCTCACTTTGATCTGTCTCTTTAACTCTTTAGCTGCTGAAAGGAGGGGAGCCTGGGCTTCCAGAGCACGGTATCGCAGCGCTCCTTGTTGGGAATCAGGACACAGCCAGGCTCTCCAGACAATGTCACTTCTCCACTTGTGTAATACATTACTGTTCTCTTTTGTACCTTGCTAATTAGAAAGCAGGAAAGAAAAAAATATATTTATATATAAAAGAGCTCCCATCTGACAGACTCAAATTACAAAAGTATTCTGATATAAATTATTTAATCAGTGGGGGAAAAAAAGAAAGTCACAGTACTAACTATCATTTCTAGACAGAGTATTAACAACCATTTCTTTCATTGGCTTCTGGTGTCTTATTTTGCGCACCCATCACCAATAAGAAGCTCTTGCATGATGTTTACCATAAAATATGACTTTCATCTCTTTGTCTTTGCATTCACTTGCTTCATTTACCTTCCTAATGTATAAAAAGTTTTTAATTTGCCTCCCTCCCTTCCTCTTCTGTCACTAGCACTCTTGAAAACTTCTGGAAGAAAAAAGTAAAGACTTTAATTCATATATGGGACCCCATTCTGCCAGCCAGATCTGCCAGGCTTTGAAATACGTTCCATGAACAAGGGGTTGTTTGAAGGTGTGATCGCAGCTTTATGGCAAGGTTGCAAGCCGGCAGTAGGAAACCATTCTGACAAATGTGCTGATCTCCAAATATGAAGCTCTGTCTGGATGGATGGGCACGGGGAGCCACAGGCTTTCTCAGGGCAGCTGTCCCCAGCAGCAGAGCGAAACGTGCTCAGGGTCTGAGCTCCTCCTGGAACAGAAGTGCCCACACTGGGAGCTTGGTGCCCTCCTGTGCAGTGATCCCCTTTGGTGCCCTGAGGTTGTCCCTGCCCTGAGGGCACATGTCCAGAGGTCAGGCCCAAAGTGCCCAGTCACCTGCTGGCCAATGACTGAGCTAGGCTGTCAGCCCAGTGCTTCCCTCGAGGTGGGCTCACGTCCACGGCCTGTGGATGGCAGCTTGGGGAGCCAGGTCATTTTTCCTTTCACTCTCTAAAAGTCAAGCTCAGAAGTTTAATAAGGCCCGTCTTTATAAAGAGGCCTTGCATGGCACAGCTTTCACAAAACAACCATTGGTATTGCCATGAGGCTGAGTCAACCCAAAAGGTGGACAGCAGCTCTTCAAACTATAGGGAGACCTAGACTCCTTCCAGAAGCCAAGAGGCATCCAAGGACATTGCACAAAAGCTTCCTTGGACGCGTGTGCTGCTGCGAGGCCAACAGAGTTGTGTTACACAAAAACAATGGGCAAATCCCTGTAACCACCCATGGGCTGCTGGCAGACTACAGAGCAAGTTTTCTCATCTAAGAACCTGAGATAATGAGCGAAAGCTGTTTTAAAAGATCAGGAATGGCAACATGCACCAAAACGTGTGCTCATGTATCAATTGTGCCAAATCTGAAGGCTGCCCTGGTATGGGGCTCTGCCTTGAGTCATTACCTGCATCTGATAAGAGTAGAAATACATTGTTTTCTGGTCACTGTGGTGGGTGAATATATTTTGTTTGCCTGCTGAGAAGATACATAATAAAAATCAGACAGTAAATTGCTTTTCCTTTTACAGTTATGTCACTACTCTATCTCTCTCCCTCTCTCCCTCTACATATATATGTGTATATATATATATGTGTGTGTGTGTATATATATATATTTTGCAGGTTTGAAACCCATATCCTGTTGTTGGACAAACAGCTGAAGTTATTGAGATTTTCGTGGAAATCTTCCACTTTTCCTCCTATGAACTGCGAGTGGGCTAGGAGTGTGTTTCAAAGTGTCACTTGGAAAAAATAATACTAAGAAGAAATTAATAAGGCAGGGGTCACCTGTGTCCCAGTGCTCTCTGGGCACATGAGTACTGTGACATGACAGGGCTGCTCCCTCTGAAGATGGGACAATGCTGGTGCCCACAGACCCAACAGACTACAGCCCAAGCAAGATCAATGGTTCACACTCACCAAGCTCTCTGAGGCTGCTTTTTTTCGCCCAGCTGTACCCCCAGCACCATGAGGGAATATGCGGAACCCTGGGTCTTCCCTGCATCCCCTGCAACATTGTTTTCCTCATAAATCTGGCTCATCATGCCCATCCCTGCAGTGGGAAGGTGATAGTCCCTAGCAAGTGACATAGGCTCTGCATTCAATTGCTCTTGCAGGGGGAACAAGGTCCAGGTGTTTTTTCCACAGCAGAGCTGCTGCTAATAGCATCCTTCTGCTCCTCTGCTCTCTCTCTCTCTCTTCCTCACTACCACCAGATGCTGGAAGTTTGAAATAAAGCTCATTTTTCTGACATAATACATTAAGATCTTGAAAGTTTATGCCAGGCATAGTAAAATGAAAACCTCTTGGCACAAGAGAGGTGAAGTGTTGCCTGTTAGTGAGCAGGAAGGGACGTTTCTGCTCACGTTATCTTATACGATGCACAATGGCAGCTGGGGCTCTCTGCTACTCCCACCTGCTCCTGCCTCTTGCCTCGTGGAGCCAAAAAGTCCCGTGTTCAGAGGCAGAGATGGCTCAGTTTAAGAGAGGTGATTGTTTTCCACCTTACCATGCTGCTGTGGTGATGCTGCCTTAACCTCAGCACACATCAGGGGAGGTGATGCAAGCCGCTCTCTGGACGAAAGCAGCCTTTGTGCTCATTCAGCGAGGATGGGTAAAGGTAAGGAGTGCCTCTTTTATAGCTGTACAGTGAAAATATCAGAAGCCAAGAGCTACAAGCTCCTGGGTTACCCAGGATGGGGTGGGAGAAGCTGCCTTCTCTGGTGGGAATTGCTACTTGCAGCTTTTAACCACAAAAATGACATCAGGTTGCCAAACCTGCCAGCAAAGGCAGCCAATGTGACTTCTGGGAAAGAGAGACAACTGAAACAAAATCCTGGAAGGGCCTCAGGCTGGTTGGTGGAGGAAAGTTCAGCCTTCATCCACACACAGTTGTTTGCTTCTTCATTTTTGTGTACAAACACATTTAGTGCCAGCTGCCTGTGTGGGAGTTTTATTGTCTTGCTTGAAAGGTACAAGCTGAGAATTCTGGGCAATATTAAACACTGTTTATTAAATGAGGGAGTCTTTAATCTGCTCTAGAGATACTAAATATTTGATTTAGCAGAAGCCTGGACAAATATCAAAAAGCCCACATTTTATTCTTTGAATTACATTTTACCAAGGAGAAGGTAGGGCCACCTAATGCTAACAGCTGGAAAGAGTGGATCCCAAGCACTTAGAAATGTAGGAGCAAGAGGGGTTTTTTCCTTAAGAAAACTTTCAACACACCTACACAGGTGCAGGATGAGACAACCCCCTTTGTCAGAAGCCTAACTGACTGGGTAAGTGTTGAGATGAACACTCCCTTGGGAAAAAAAATGGGAAACAAGTCAAAAAGTCCTATCAAAATAGAGCATCCACAAGCAAAAAGAGATGAAGCCCCTGATTCATAAAAGGACATGTCATGTGCTTGTCATCTCACTGTGTCCATACCAAAGTACTGCTTTGGAATATTCTGATCACCAGGATACCAGTGGATTTTGGCCTGGCTCACTCTGGCTGCTCTTAAATTGCAACTTGTACTGATTGAGTTAAACCAATGGACACTTACTGTGCTGAAGAATGATGTGCTTTGCTCCAGCCTGACACTGGTGCTAATTAATTTAGAGTAAACAGAAATAAAAATGGTACAAAGTAAAGTAAAAGTATCCAGCTTGCAGTGATTTAATGAAATCAGTTCACACTCAGATAAAACCAGTGCAACTTAGCACGCAGATAAACGCTGAGAGAAATGGATTAAATGTCCAAACAAAGACATGAAAACATGAAATCAGTTGGACAGTAAAGAGGGTCAATTTTAAAACAGATTATATTGTTACTTTTTTTTTTTTTTTTCCCACTGATTTTGTATTGTTTTGGCTTGGTTTTGGTGTGGTGCTGCTCAGTGTTTTCACCTCAACTCTCCACTCGATAGAAAAGTCTGGAGTATTTCTTTGTCCTTTTCCCCAGACATTATCACTCCTTTCCTCTGCATCAGCTGGTATCACCTGCATAGAAGCAAGCAGACCTTCCAGGAGAATTAAATATCCCACGGGCAAACTGGTTTTCTTTGTTTATTACACTCTGCCAAGCACATCTTTAAAGGTGGGGGGGTTTGTTGGTTTGTTTCTTTTTTAATGCCTTCAAAGCCAAGAACCTCTAAGATTTCCAGAGATTTTTTTTTTTTAGCATCTGACTTCTATCCAGCTTCTGCAAATGCAGCTGCCTGCTCTGAAGGCATCCAGGCTTTCACACACACTGGTATGCTATGCACAACCACCAATAAACAGAAAATGTGGGTTAGGAGATGGGGACAGGAGAGACCTAGAATGGCTGGAAGCTGAGATTCCCAGACAAGTCAATATATGGACTGCAGCATCAGCAGGATGAGCACAAACAAACAATCACAGATTGCTGCAGCGCTTATCACCAAACTGGAGATCTCCACCGGGAAAAGGAAGTGGTGCCACCTTTAGTGTCACAGGGAGGCAGGCACGGCGACATTCCTGGTATTCTTGGTGCAGTCCTTGGGCTGCCAGCCCAAAAGCCCACTCCTGTGGGGAAGGTGGTGAATGTGGAGCCCAGAGTCAGGAGGGAGTCAGATATTGTCCTGAGCTCTCATCAGCTGAGGCGTGGCAGCCTTCTCACCTGTGAGGGCAGGTCAGAGCTCTCTGGGGCGATGCAGGAGGGTGAGAGCATTCTCACTCCTCTGACACTGGTACAATATTATCCCCTTACACCTGGAAATTTGCTTTGCTCTAAGCAGCTTCAGCTACTGGACAACTTTTACCCTTCAGTATCAAGCATGTAATCTTTGGCCGTTTTGCCCATTCTAGGCATCTTTTCAAGGACTGGCAAATTGATCCCAAATGCTGCTTTTGAAGCACTTTACAGAGAGGGGAAAGAAAAATGTATTTCCATATACTTATAGCACAATTTCCCCTGAGAGAATGAAAATATATATTGTGGTCTCTTCAGTTTTGTAGCTAACATTAGTTTAGATTAGTTTGAAATTTGTTTTATCCAGATTCTCATCCTGCCCACCACACCTGGCATGGCTGGGTATCTGCTGAACCATTCTGGGCCCTTCCTAGTTTATTCTGCTCATGAATCTATTACATGGGCTACTCTTTTTCTATGTGCAGCTCTTTGGTGATGGCAGTGGGAGTTTTGCACACACAGAGTCCATAGAGCTCACTGGCAATCCACAGAAGCACTTTTTTTTTCTTTTTTTTTTTTCTTTTTTTTTTTTTGTGGTATGGAAAAAACTCTTCTTATGAAAACAGATAATATCAAGTGCCTGAGGCCTTTGCCCTAGGTGTCTCAAAGGGAAAGGCACTTAAAAAATGTGCAAAGCAGCAGCCCAAACCTCCCACAGTGCTGAAAAGAAGACTAAATATTCTTAAGGAAATGTTGGGTTTGTTCCAGTTTCTCCAGAAGCACTTAGCAAACCCACTTCCACATTTTCGGGCACTGTTTTTGGGAACTCAGCATTTAGGTACTTTGAATGGAAACAGCATGGTCAGCTGGACCACCTTATGTGAACATTTATTTCTATTCACTGGACGTGAATCTATTTTCCCTGTGAAAAATACCTGCAGTGGCTCCACAGGAGCCATGTGGAATCACACTGCTCTAAAGCCAGAGGAGAGTCCAGCCTCTAAGATGCACTTCACTTTACAAAGCATGTGCTATTAATTAACCATGAGAAATGGCTGCTCATTTGCTTTTCAGCTACACGAAGATTAAATGTTTCTTAACTCAGCATCAGTATCAGCTATCTCTCTTCAGATTTGCTCCACGAAGCTGTCCACAAAGTACAGGGGAAATGGTGGATGAGTGTGGGCAGCAGGGATGACTGAAATAGAGTGAGCCATGCTGAAAAGAGATGAAATTTAAGGAGAAACCTTCCATATGCCAGAAGAAGAAAATCCATCATATTTCATGAATTCTGAGCAGGTCATCTTCAAAGAGAAGGATTCTCAGAATGTAAAATGGGTTCTTATTTTGCACACACAGAGACCATGACGTTCATGGGCAATCCACAGAAGCACTATTTTTTTTTTTTTAATATGGTATGGAAAAGAGATCAGCAGCACAGCAGAGGCACCCAGACATGGGGCGATTTAGATACCAGCAGACCAAAGGGATTCTGATTTCCCACTCTGCTGCTTGTCAACACTTCAGGCCAATGTGACTTTCTGTCCTGGCCTCTGTCCTGTAGTCCTTTCACACCTCTCCTCTGAAATGCTGAGGATGAGACTGGAGCATCTTGGGAAATGCAAATAGGAGACATGATGTGCAATAGTTTGTAAAAGCATCATATCTTGGATGTGCTTCATCTAAGAAAAAGGCAGAATTTTTTTGTTGGAGCCGCCCTAAGTAATAAATTGATGCTAAAGCACAAATGAGTTCTTGTGTGGTTTGGAAGCCATAAAGACTCTCAACCACTAGACTGGTCCAATTCCTCCTGTTCTTTGCTTTTGGTCTAGTAAATTGAAAGGCCACCACAGATGTTAGTACCACAAATATTCATGTTCTGCTCAGAAACTGAACCTTTTTTGTTTGATGATTTCTTCAAATGAACATGACTTTTCATAAGGAAGAGGGAGACCATCAAGCTTCTGGAAAAGGTTATCAGCTTCTTCAAATAGGCCCCAGTGAAACTTTTCTGTTTTTCTAGTAAAATATCTCCCCTTTTTTTTCTTCCTCTCTTTTTTTTAAACATTCTTCACAAGTTACCAAACCTCTCTATCAGGCTGGCATTTCTTCAGGTAAAGTTATTTCTTGAACTATTCTCCCCTTTTAAATTGTATATATTTTCTCTATATTCCCACTGCTTCACTAGGCCCATGTGGTGCCCATCAGAGCTACTCCTTCCAGCTGCCTCACAGGCAAATGCACCAAATCATCAGACGACCAAAGGTCACATTAGCTCCTTAGACATTCCTGCACAACTCTGCAGTTGCTGAACTCCACTGTCTGTGGAGAACATGCCTTTGAAAAGCAGAAAACACAGAGCTATGGAGAAAAGCGACCCACGGGGACCAGCGCAGCATCTCTGAGAACACAGGAAAAAATGAGTCTTAGAATAAAGATGAATCTTACATAAAAATGAATCTTACAATGAATCTTAGCCAGAATAATTTCCATTGCAAGGAGCAAGGTTTTTCTTATGCAGATATAGTGCAATCAACTTGGAACCCTCTGTTTGTTTGAGTCATCTTCATTTCTAGCTACTGGTTACAATAAGCTTCTTTTCAGCATGTAGATCCCTGCAGCATTACTGCAAGGAGAATGGCTGGAGGTAGCACCTTCCAGAAGTAGCACCTACGACAGAAATTTGGAGGTCTGAGAACTGTTGGACAAAACTTTAAAGCAACCTGATTTAGCAGTGCTTCATCTGACACAGGGAAACCTGTATAATTTTATGTCTGCTTGCTGTATGTGGTGAAGTGTTTATACACTTAATTCATTTCTCAGGAAATGAACTGGGGAGCTGAAAATCTCTTGGAATCAGGCTAGCAGCAGTCAATTGGCAAAACCCCACGAGGCCCTTGTCCATGTACTGGGAGAAACCTCTGCTGCCCTACATGAAGTTCCACTGTTGGTTTTAAGCGCTGACCCAAAATTTGAGTATTTTCAGTTGCCACTAGATTTAGTGGTAAACAAGGCTGTTCATGATCACCCAGCAGCATGCTGGTTGAGAGCAAACAGCAGCAAATATGTAACTTGCAGCCTTTCTGAAGACAAATAAGTGTCATGAGCCACTTATGTGGAAAACAAGATGTCCAACTCCGCAAATAGACCTCCTGCAATCAGCACAGTGAGAGACTTGCTTAATGGGCAAGATGAACTCTTTATTCCAAATCATTATGTTTTGGGTCCTGCTTTTTGGTTTTGAATTTCTGAATGACTATGAAAACTCATCTCTGAAAAATGTCTACCACAAAATGAACAAAACCCTCATAAAGATTCTAATCCTCCTATTTAATATGCGCAACAGAGGGTGCTGTGCTGTGGGTCTGAACAGGAATATTAGCTGCTCCAAACTATATTTAGATTGCCAACAAAAAGTAAAAGGCAAAATGTCTTCATGTAGATTCCTGCCTCCTTTTAAAAGGAAAAAACCATCATCATTCTAAAACTGCAGCTGAGCAAAAAGGGGGGGGGGGGGGGGGGGGAAAGTTAAAAAAAAAAGAAACAGTGAATTATGTGATGTGGTGTTTTTACCAACTGTCTAAATAAAGGTTTAGTGAGTCACTGTGGAAAACAGAAAATCTTTCTTTATTTTAAGAGCTGCAGTTGAAGAGTTTTGTATGAAAAATCTTCCCTTAGGTTTGTAACTTAAACATTGCCCATCTGCTCTTGCCTTCCTCGTCTGCATTTACAGTAAATCTGAGATTTCCTTTTTCAAAAAATACATTTGAAAAAAAAAAAAAAAGTACAGATTTGGCCAACAGTGTTTGTAGAGATACAGAGAAATCTAACTTAGGGTGCCAGCATCTAAAATGATGTTTTCCTTTTGGTGCATACTATAGGCAAGAAATTTTCTGCTCTGGGTTCTGTGTTAGCTTCAAGTTCCCTGCAGGATTTTCTGGTTTCTGGAAGAGGAAGTGACATGGAAGCTTGAATCCTGCTTAGGTAGAGTACCCATTTGCAAAATTTAAGGGAAAGAAAATAAAGATTGGTCTCCCTGGGATCAGGATCAGAATCCACTGAAGTTGATGGGAAGATCCCAGGTGCCTGTGGAGAGCTGCATGGTGGAGCAGTGAGAACTCTACTCCGTGTCCCCTGATAAGCTCGTTGCCAAATCATGTGCCTTGCTTGCAGTTGCCATGGCTGAAGAGCAATGCCAATCCCACAGCACAGAGGGTGGGATGCATATCTCATTGCTCTCATATACTCATGAGTATAATAAGACACTTATATATACTTTTCCCCCTTTTCTTAATATACTCTCACACGTGAAAGAGGCTTCAGGTCATGGTTTTGAATTAAATCCAGAGTAATTGCACCAGAGAGAGTTTGTTTTTTTCCTGGTGGAAAAACAGGTAGAAATGGTAATCAGGCCATTTAGTGCTGGCCCTGAGAGGAAGGGTGGCTTGCAATGCATCACCTCTGGTGTATTATTGGGGTCCAGCCATGCCTGGTCATCAGTATGGAGGCAGAAGTGACTTACTCTTCAAGGATAACCTGTGAGGAAGAGATGCAAAGGCAGGATACTTCACCCACTCCCAACTTGTATTTCTGTCTCTGACTCCTATTATTAATGAACTCATTCACTTTCATGAAAACAACTACACAAGATCTTCTAACCATATCTATAAAACTATTTAATGCTCTTTTCGAAACAAGGCATCTTACAGCCATAGTAATTGAAGTTTTACTAGACCTTTAAATGAGAAGCAGCTACTTATTAAGTTTTGATATGGTGAGCTGATTAGACAAGTTAAACATAAAGGCACAATTTATGCATAGTCTATAACCACATGTGCATGTAGTGCAGTTCTTACACTGGTGTTTGGCACTCGCTGCAATAGGAAATCCTGCTAGGTACATAGTTTTATGCCACTTACAGGTTACAAGTAGTAAAGCGAAAAATGCTGGGTTTTACGGGAAAATAATATTCATAAATCTCCAGCAGTGAATTACAGTATAACTCAGAGCTGTCTTTGTTTTGCTGCTGCTATGAATTCAATTCTGTTGCCAGTGCAGAAACAATAAACACAAAGACCAAAGTGGAAACCACTCCCCTTGCATTTGGCAAGTGCTTATATCCAATTTACAGCTGGACTCTGAAAACAGCTTCTGAAACAGTGCTAATAACAAAGAAGTTCCCACAGATGCTCATTTTTTTCCTCCTAGTGAAGTGAAGCAGTCCATTGTGTACAAGTTAAAGATTTCTTCTAATGCCTTACCTAGTTTTCCCAGTTCATCTGTCTCTTTCTGTACCTCTTTCAATGTGAATCATATTTATTTGCCTTTTGTCTTATTAGGCAGCTTGCTTAGGGTGCTGTGTTTTAAAGAGCTCTCCCGTATATAGTTCTCACAAGGGAGACACTGTGCTACCTAGACAGTTCTCTGAACTTAGCTCCTCCTGATCTGGTGTAATTATATTTTTGCTAGTTGATTTGGTTATTGTCATGTGCCAAATTTAGGATCAGTGCTTGACCATGAAAGCAGTTTTGTTATTTTAAGTATGTAGGTTTTTACCATCATTGTCATTAGTGGAATGATCTCAGGGAATTCAAATTATTTAATTTGTTGAGGTGCATCACCCACAGGTAAAATGGTCAGTGCAACCATGTTTTGTCGGATCTTGGTTCATTACAAAATAGCACACATCAGGAACAAAGCTGGCATGTGCCTTCATTGCGCTGTGTTTGTATGGCCCACATTGCAATAGTGACACTGAGCTGCTGTGTGGGCATTTCCACTTACACCTTTATAAATGGATTTAAAGGCAGCTCAGAAACTGATTTTTGGAAGACCTCACACATGCAGAACATTAGAAACCCCAGCAGTGGTGTGGACTGTTTGTGCGCTTAAGTACCTTGCTGACTCAGGGCCATAATGAGTGAAAGAGTCAGGATACATGAAGAAGGACAGTTACCAAAAATCAATCATTTATTCTGCCTCTGATGTAAGAAGATTACCCCAGGAAACTGGAAGGAATATGTTCCCATGTGCAGCATTGAACAAACAGCAATTTTCTTCTAACACAACAAGCATTGGCCAATATTCAGCTGCAGACTAATAGTCTTATCTGGTGTGAGGAGCCTTATCTGTGATTTGTTAGCACGGGTGTGATGCTGCAACTAAAATGTTGCACCACAAAGTGACAACACCAAGTGGCTTAAAGGGAACTGTTTTTAGCTTATGCTGATGTAAGCAAGGAAAGAAGGAGACCTTAATTACACTTAAACACCTGAACTAGTTGTGGGTTTCAACCTCCTTCAAATACTCAGTAGAGGTTTGGGACCTATAGAGTGAATTTAAATCTCTCCACAACAGGTTTGCTTTGCTTTCATATCTTCTGAAGTCTCTTTGGAAGTAGCTCACAAGCCCCAGATGTCCCTGGACTCAGGCTGAAAGATTTTTGCTTTAAAAGCATCAGGAAGTCCCTAGGAAGAGCAAGTGAGCTGTTAGGATCTCATGTGGACAATAAAGACTTTGAATACCCTTATTTTAAATATTTTGAATAATATGCCAGCATAAAAACAAACAAACAAAAACAAAAAAAAAAAAAAAAACAAAAAAAAAAAAAAAACAACCAAAAAACATTTTGAACTGAAACTGAGAACTGCTGTCTTAAAATAATAAAAGATTTCCGCAAACTGCAAAGTTCCAGTATGCACAAGAGAAATGGTTATGTTTTCTTTAAATATGATGTTCTGGGCATTGCCTGGCATTTTGCTACTTACAGTCTTTCTCAGAAGAACAAAATGTAATAGTAAAACGTACCAGAGTGATACTTTGAAGGAGAGCATATATATTTCTTTATTTCTTAGTTGTAGCATAGTCACAATTTTATAGTTTTCTACTTACTGGCTTATATCTGAACACTGAAACTTATATAAACTCAAAACACAATCAGGTAGAATATGAAATAAATATATAAGATAAACTACTATGAATGTGATAAATGCATCTCTTTGAATTGTATCATTTATTCATGAGTGTTTTCTAGTTAGCTCAATAAGCTCCTTAATAAGTGTGAGCTGAAGACCAGGTGAAACAAAGTGACTGATGGAAGATCTGTTCACATCTGCATTCAGCTCTGTGCTATTTAGGCATGCAGAGCATTGCTGCTGAGAAGAGACTCCACAAATGTCCAACAGAAATTAAAGTTACTCATATAGGACTGGCCTGTTGGGAGCTCCAAGGCATTAAAATTCTCAGTCCCTTCTACCTTGTTTTTCTGAGTGTGGTTAGGCAGCATGTCACTCCTAGGGGGATGAAGGCTGGAAATAACCCTTCCACCTACTACTACTGTGAGCTATTCTGCCTAAACCCACTGCTGTAAGATTACTTAGAAATCAGGAGTCCCAAGGACTAGACTTCTGTCACACACTGAGCTGAAAATATTTGTCCTCCAAGCAGCATCTTATTTTCTAATTGTTTTTTAGGTTCATTTACAGTTGTCAATACTGATCTGTAAACAAGAGCATGATTTAGCATTTGTCTGAAATGCTGGGGTTTTTTCTCCATTTAGTTTTGATAGCAAGGATTGATGGGTGTTCTTTTAGGATCATCATTCTAACAGAGCATTTTGAGTCTGGGTAAGACAGAGTTTCTTACATTTTTTGTTCTTTCTGTAGGTTAACTACCAATACTCAGAATGTTGTGGGACTGCCTCTTCACCCAAATGTTTTATTGGATGATGATAAAACAAGTAAGGGAAATGTCCTGACAAGATCTCCTGGGATTGACATCTACGTGGAAATTCTATCCATTACATTAAAAAAGGGTCTGTACAGTCAGAGGTCGTCACATCAACTCATTTCATGAAGTATGTTTGATGGTAATCTGAATAGGTACTTCTTTCTTTGATTTGAATTTCAGTAAATTTGTTCACTGGATTTTCTGTGGTCTAAGTGCAGAATGGGTCCAGCTGTGATGGCTAACACAATCAAAAGATTATCAAATTATGCTGGGAAGGCCTTTGTCTTCAGTAAAAATAGTAGCTATGGTCCACAGTTTTCAAAGGGGGGCTTGTCTGGAGGGGTTTGCCTCAGAATGAAGACAAAGCAGGATAATACCAAAGCATCACTTACAAACATCACCTGTGAGTACATATTGCAGGTGTGGCTGCTACAGTTTGAAGTTTCCCTCTTTTCAGTGCATTGGTCTCAGGAAGTGATTAAAAAAAGATAAGACAGAAGTAGAGGAAAGCAATTTTCAATGCCAGCAGAGGCTTAAACATAAAACAACAGAGAAATAATGATATATTATATTGTCTCTGACCAGATGAAGAGTTTTCTTCCACCCCTCAAGGCAGAACTGTAAATACAGAAATAGTCAGCTCCCTACATCTTTAAAGATTACCCAGCACACTTGGATAATCTAGTTATTAGAAAGACCTGACCAGACCTCTCACATAAGAGAACACTGGATCTTCTAGACCTCCTGGTGATGCTGGACAGTCCCTTGGATTTCCTAGTATGGTCCATTTGTGGCTAGTTAAATTTCCTTAGAGAGTCAGTAATTATCCTAACCCAGAAAAATCACCATTTCCAACAAACACAGTTTCAAATTTGCCTTCCCATCTTATTTGAAATCTGTGCATATAATTCTGCTCTGCTACTGAGTTGGTCTTCTTTTTTATCTTTTAGTCATCCGCTCTTTCCAAAATTAAAACTTTCTCTGAAGAGAGGCACACCCATATCAGGTACTCTGACTCTATGCACACCTATGTGTATGTATGTGTAAAATTCAGAAACACCTTACAGCAAGTAACAAACTACAGATAGGGGAAATATTTTTTTGAGAGAAGCCAAGCTTGATAAAAGGAGTGCACACTGTCGTGCCTGAAAGTATGGTATTAATAATTAAGCCATGCAATCATTACCTCAGGATATTATTTCTTAAATATCTCTTGCAAAGGCAATACGATTACATATGAATTATATCAATTTTCCACCAACAAAAAAAATCCACAGAAATAGGAATTGAATTACACTGTCCAATTTGCTGTAAAGTTCATTGTACGTGAAGAAATTAATCAAAGCTACCACCACCCATTTTTATGGGAACATAAAATGATGTGAACTTCCATTTTTAATAAAGATGCATAGCTCCTTTATGAAGACTGACTAATAACACTGTAATGAACTGAAATGTTACTGATACATTAAGAATGAAAATTTTGAGGGATGTGTTTACTAGTCTCCTGTTTCAAGCCAAGCAGTACTTCCATTTGAATCTGTCTATTGAGAAAGGGAAAATCCAGACAATAAAGTTGATGTGAACTCTGAGTAAATTTGTCTCCCACATATATAAATGGCCAGCAACATTCTTTTTTTTCTAGCTACTTCCACCTAAATCATTCCTCAGGCAGACATGGGCTGTATTCTCCAGCAATCTGAGATTTTCAGGTGTTGTCCAGACATCTCTGTGCTGCCACAAATGTCCATGAGTGGATATTCCCAGCCTAATTCAAAGGGCTATGAGACAATGAAGGAATTTTGTTAGGTTCCAAATTCAAGAGGATTGTGAGCAGTGACATGCCTATACATTTTCTGTGCAGTATAAAGGCTTTTAATCAGGGAGGCTGTCTCTCCTTCCCATAGAAGAATGCTAATTAATTAAAGTAATATGATATTAATTGAATAATCAGTAAGCTAATTTATTTTGACTGTGCTCGCATAGCTTTTGCTCTTAGGTTTTTGGTTTGTTTTTAACAGTCTAAGAAGTTATGCAATTGTCTGGAATATTTGCTGAAACAGTGTTTAAGCAAATATTTCCATGTAGTGGAAAGCAAGTGGGAATATCTCAATCACAGCAGAGGGTTCTCAGAGTGCTGTTTATCTGGCCTGAAAGTAAGTACTGCTCTCCTTTCTTTTGGACAACGAAATTGAAACAGAGGCGAATTCTGGGGTAAGCAAATTTTTGTGGGTTGGTTTTTGTTTTGTTTTTTTTTTTTAAGTTTTATTTTGTTTTTTTTTCTTCTGAACAGTCATTCAGCCAGTTAACTTTGTTCACCAGGTGTTTTTTCATTTCTCACAAATGACTGTCTAAATTAGAAACTGTCAGAAGTTTTCTTAGTTGCTAGAATTCATCTGGAGGAAATCTTCAAAGCCTTTTATCATGGGTGGTCCTTCGCTTTGCCTCTTCTTAACCCTTGTTCTAGTTAACATTTTTTTAAAAAACAACTAAGGGCAATGTTTCATAACTGTGAGAGGTAAAAAGCTAATGAATAATAGAATTGTTAGCAATAGATAAAGGTGGACTTTTTGATTATATTTACTAAATTAACTTAATCATTAGCATTTTATGTGATACTCAGAGACATCAAATGATGAGTCAGGGAATTGACTTGTTTACTTGTATTTCTCAGCTCTGTGAATCTGAGCATCAATCAAATGCTAGAAATTTGTTTAGCTAGAGGAGTGATTGCTCGTTTTATGAACTCTTTTGGACCACTGCTGCAGAGGAATAGTATTTCAGCAGTATCATCTACTCCTCTCTTGCCCCTACCTCCAACTGCCTCATTCTAAAAATGTCCTTTCTGTGGATCCTAAGAGGGACCACATGCATCGTCTTAAGACCACTAAACTACAGAGATGGCAACAAGAGAGAAATACAATATTCCAGCTGGATAATCACCAAGCAGTCTGATTCACTTAGTCAAATGTTCCCAGTTAGATCCTGGCAATGAAATAAGCATGTAGGAGGTTGCAAACTGATTAGTTTTAATTAAAATAATAGAAAGGTCCAATCCAGGAACCTCAGATTTGAGCTTCTTTAATTTTTTTCATGAGAAAGGATATCTGATCAAATCTTATTCTTAACCTGTCCCTCAGGCTTTTAGGCTGATTTGAATTCAAAGCCACATGGATCTGTTCAGCTGTTTCTAGAAAACTGCCTTGCAAATTGTCCGTCATTTTGTCAATCCATACCCACAGCTCATCTTCAGAAGTCCTCAGCTCTGAATTTGTTCTAGGACTTAATAGTGCTGCGCCGACCTGCCTCTGGCACAATATCCATCTTGGTCCTCACTGCTACATTATTCTTAGAATCACTTAGACAGTTTTAAAAGTCTGGACTTATGTCAGTGTTTCACCATTCCAGGTGCTGGACATTTCATGACATCCCAGCCACAAAAGGTTGCTTTTTCCCATCAGGGAACAATAGATGCTGTAAATAATGTTGAAAAATTTTGGGGAGATAAGGAGACTAATAATAATAATAATAATAATAATATATTGGGGTCTTCTGAATCAGGATTAAGGCTCCACAGGTGCTGAACAGCATTTCTGTGCAGAACCTTGGTGGCAGCTGGCACCAGCTGGAATCCCATTTCCTGCTCACCAGAGCTTCAAAATACATCATTACATGTAGAAAAAAGAGGGAGAAATGTTGTTTGTCTTCTAATTTCTCTTAAAATCTTATGTATTTGTCTAAAATGTGCCATAGAAAAAACTACCACTGATTTAAATAAAAAACCAAGAAAATAAAATCCAACTGACTAAAATAATGCCTATGTGCATAGAAGCATTGATCAGATTCACCAATATATATTAAAAAGTCTTTCTGTTGAGCTGGGAGTGAAATGTTTTTAAATGCTTGTTTTGTAAACAGGAAATCCATTATTTAAATTAATGATTTATTCCTTTAAAGCCATTGTGGAATCTATCTCTGGCAAGGTAAGATGCACATTGTCTTCTATCTGCATATAGCCATGTAACTGCAAAATCTGGCAGTGAATATGGAAAAAAAATCCCAATTTTGCTGGTTTCAAGAATATCTCCTGAGTCTGAGATATATCTCACTTGTTTTTCAAATACTGCAACAAGTAATTTAAGCTCTGTGCTCAGAGAAAGAACTTGCCTCTCTGTTGGTGTATACATCTGTATTACCTGATTGGCATTAATTTTTACCTGTTTTAAACAGAAAGATTGCAGTTCTCCTGCAGTGTTCCCCCCACCCCACCCCCGAGGAAATGATCATTAAGAAAGTCCCTGATTCAAAGCTCAAGGAAGTAAATATACAATATCAAACCATGCTGAAATGTTGATCACACTCCAAGGCTCAGATACTTGTAGGGTTTTAAGGTTTGACTTTCTCTAAAGATTTGTGAAGACTGGAAAGTCTGGATATTACCAGTGAAGTCCTCAGTTCTGGTATTTATGATGAATATTAAGCTTTTGGAGAACCTGCCAAGAGTCACTACCAGTTGCTGGAGTGGATCAATCATGTATCTTGTAGATTTCTATTTTCTGTGCTCCCGAAAAGCTGCAAGCCTAGGCTGGAAGGCATTTCTGGAGATCAGATATTCTAACCCCCTGCTCAGCTGGGGTCAGCTACTCAGGATGCAGACCTGACAACTTCTCTTAGCAAAATGTGCCAATGTTTGATTGCCGTCACAGGAAAAAAAGGAAATTTTTCTTATGTTTCAGTGGAATTTCTTAATGAATGTTTCAGTTTGCCCCATTGCCTCTTATCCAATCACTGGGCACCACTGAGAAGAACCTAGCACTTTCTTCTTTAATCCCAGTACTGGACATTTGTATACATTGATAAGACTCCCCCTGAGCCTCTTCTTCTCTGGGCTGAACAGGACCACCTCTCTCAGCCTCTACTCACATGCCAAATGCTTTGAACACTTAATTTGCCTTAGTGACCCTTCACTGCACTTAAACTCCTCCATGTCCTTGTCTCTCTTGCACTGGGGAGCCCGGGACTGGACACAGAGCTCCAGATGACGTCTCCTCACTAGCATTCTATAGAGGGGAAGGATCATCCCCTTTCCACCTGCTGGCTGAGCTCTTCTTGATGCATCCGAGGATGCTGCTGGCCTTCTTTGCTGCAAGGCTGCATTGCTGGCTCATAGTCCATCTGTTCACCAGGGTCCTATGGATCTTTTCTGCCAGACTGCTTTCTTAGATGGTCAGTGCCTAAGGTCTACTAGTGCATGGGATGACTTGTTTTTCCCTTGGTTGAACTTCAAGGGTTTCCCACTGGCCCATTTCTACAGTCAAGGGTTGCTGTCAGCCTGCGCTGAACAGCAGCACAACCATCCAGTCTTCCACCCAGTTCCCCCAGTTATGTGCCATCTGTGAATTTGCTGAATCTGTTGTCAGTCATCAGTGAGAGGGTTACACGGTGCTGGTCCCAGTGTTAGCACTGGAGTTGGCTAGTGACTAGTGACTGACTTCAAGCTGCTGATCACGTCTCTTTTGAGCCCAGCACTTCAGCCAGCTTTCAAATCACCTCACTGTCTCATGTGTTTAACCCATATATCACCAGGTTGTCTGTGAAGATATTGAAAAGAGACAATGTCAAAAGTCTCACTAAGATAAACCACATCCATGGCTCTCCCCTTACCCATCAAGCTTTCCATCTCACCATGGAAGGCTATCAGGTTGGTCAGACACAATTTCCCTTTGATAAATCTGTGCTGACTGCTGCTGATCACCTGTCTTTCAAGTGTCTGGAAACAGTTTTCAGGATTAGCTGCTCCATCACCTTTCCAGGGATCAAAGTAAGGCTGGCCTGCCTGTAGCTGCTTGGATTCTTCTTGACCTTCTTGAAGACAGGAGTGACATTTGCTCTCTTCCAGCGCTCGGAAACACCCCCTCAATAACCACGACCTTTCCGAGATAATTAAGAGCAGCCTCACAAAGGCATCCGACAACTCTTTGGTGCATCCCTTAAGGGCCCATGGAATTGTGTCCGACCAGTTTCTTTAAATGTTCCCTAAACTACGCCAAGTAGTTCCTAAACTACACTGAACTTCCTTGTTCTAGACCTTCCAAGGTTAAAAAACAACCTGATGTGAAGAAGGCATTTACTACCTTGGCCTTTTCAGTGTTCTTTGTTACATGGGCCCCATCCCATTTGGCAGCAGGTCCCCATTTTTCCAGTATTTCCCTAGCAGCTGGTGTGCCCTGTGCTACAGCAAAGCATGGCCCAGCGTGCCAGGGCACAGCACTTATTCCAGCTACCTATGAGCACTACTTATGGAAATAAACAGGACACGACAGAAGCCAGGGCTGGGCTCTGTGCTACCTTCTGCACCTCGGGATTTCAAGCAGCGCGTGCAGAAGTGCACCAGGAGCTGCAGAGGCTGACTTTGAAAGTCCAGCTGCGAATCTAAAGTGACATGAGCTCCAGCTTAATGAAACTGTATTTTCTTCTCTATGACAGATATTTTACCTTTCCCTTTGTCTGCCCTGTTGCTTGCCCTAAACTCAGCTTGCTCTGACGGGATGCATCCTCAGCCAGTCAGTCATTCCCTCAGGCAGGGTGAGCTTCTGCTGCTCCATTTTTGGCAAAATCCGCAGCACAGATTTCTAAATGTCTTGTATTTATTTCATTGCATTTTTTTTGTGCCTGTGCACAAAATCTTATGTTTGGTGAGTAAACAGTAGGTAAACATTTTTCATAGAGACTTTTTATTTTTTAATAAACAAAGTAATTTTCTCAACTAGTTCCTTTCTTACTCTGCTTCATAATATTCAGAGGAAATAGATGGTCTGTTTCAACATCAGGGAACTGGAGGGATAAGAATAGAGACAGCAGTGTGGAAGCAATGGGTCCCTCTTCTGCCCATATGGTTCAGGTTTGCATTTTGGCTGGCACGATAATGTGATTGCTGGCAGATCGAATGTTTAGTCTCCAGAGCAAATAGCAGCCAATGAGTTGGGGTGTAATGTACATGTGGAGATGTTCATAATATTCCACACAGGCTGAACCTACAGCAGGAGCGAATTCAGCTGCAGTGAAAACAGAGATGCTGCATGAATCCTTCTGTCAGCACAGCAATGGCATTTCCAGGCTTTTGCGTTTGGAAAGAGGAGGAATGTGCCTCTAGGGATGGAAAACGCCACCAGCCTCGGATTCTCTTGTGGCAGGAATTTCTGAGTTGCCACAAAGAAGGTGATGCATTCTGATGAGCCTGAAAGTTACATTTCATCACTGCTTTATCACCCGATGAATCATTACAGCAGATGAATGTTAATTGTAGCTAAACAAATGGGCATGTCCTCTCTACCCCCAGACAGCTGCTACTGCTGTAAGACATTAGGCAGAGGGTGCAAAGTGCTTCTGGATGGAAGGGAAGTGCTACCCGTGCCTCTGGAGCTACATTTCTGCAGTGTAATGAAATGCCAGGTGTGGAAGAGTGTTAGGATAGGAGCAATTTCCATTTGCTCTGTGGTTTGCATTGCTCTGGGGACACTCACAGTGCAAAGTTTCCTTAAGTGGTTGTTTGCTCACGGGCAGGAAGATCTACATGGGAACAGAGGTGGCTTAGTCATACACAATTGCACGGGTGTCCCTGGGGTTGAGAGGGTACCGGCACTGCTGGATAAGGTGCCACTGGAACAGTGCGAGAGGCTGCTGAAGCTGGGCACTAGGCAGAGTAATGCCAGCAGCAGTCCTTAGCTGAAGGGTTCTTTGTCCCTGGAAAACAAACTGATAGAGCACTTTGGGGTGTTTTCTTCTGGCAGTAGCCCCTCTTGGCTGACATTCTACAGCTGAGCCACTGAGGCCTGGGTTTTCTGATAATGACTTGAATGACTTGAATTATTCTTCTGCTGTTATAGGAACTAATGCAAGGTGTATTGGGCTGCCCCATTTCACCCACTTCCAGTTCTTCCCCAACAGGAGACATTTGGGAGGCAGTAACCTGCAAAAATGATATTTCCACGCCATTGCAGATCCTCTGTCGTATGATCTGTTTTGAGGAACGTGGCTGCATGGCAAGAGAGGGAGATAAACAAGTAACCAGATGGGGAGCTAAGATCTCAGACCTGTTTCCTGCAGGACATTTTAATATTTGGGAAATTTCATGGATGCAGTAGAAGGAGACAAGTCAGAAAAGAGAAGAAAGTGCTAAAAGCTAGGGGCAGTTGTAGGTAAAATTTAGCCATTTGAAAGTTAGACACAAGCATTTCGGTGTGCAAGAGCAAGCATCTGTAGCTGGCTTTAACATATAAAATCTAAGCACTCATTCTGTAGGGTTGAAAGTGAGCTCTGCCCCTGAGAGAGGCACCTTGCCATCAATGTAATTCCCATGGCAGCAAACACGTAACACACAATGTGTCATTCTCAGTATGTGGGGCTCTCTCCACAGGATTCCCCACCTGGAACCATTTCCTGGGGACTCTGGTTGTGCCATGGGGAGCTGTTCACTGCCTTGGAGGCTTCCTTCCCCCGGCTTGGCTTGTCTGGCAGGTATCTCCTCAGCTCAGCTGCTGATGGCAAGTGAGAGGAGGGGAGCGAGGAGATCCTCACAGACAGTTCAAACACAGACTAAGAGGCATGTGTTGAAATGTCGTCAAAGTAGCAGGAGTTCATTTTATTGAGGAATACATATAATAAAGATAGAACAAAGGGACTGAAATGGTGAACAGATGGGCGGGTGTTCTTCGGTGGCTCAGGAGCTGTGTGAACATGCTGGTTTATGCCCTCCCCCTCTTTCTGCCTTTTTTTTTTTTTCCCTTGGTTTGGTTTGCTTTAGTTTTGATGCATCAGGGTAGGATGTGAGATGATATGCCAGTATATGTCAGAAACTTGGGGAAAATAAACCCCCTTTTTCTAACATCAAACTACTGCTATCAATAGGAACAGCAACTGTTCAAAATTTGTTTCAGAGCTGCCAAGAAGTGAACATTCATAGGAGAGAGAGAAAGAGAGAGAGAGAAGGGAAAAAAATATTTTTCCCTGCTGTTTGCAAGGTGGACACAAATGCAAGCAGTAGGAGGCTGACAACTTGACACATGTCTAATAAATCTAAAGCATGGGAAAAAAGTCAACAATTCACTGTACAAGAAAGCATTACTGGGATAAAAAAGTACAATCCAACAAACTTCTCACTTAAAAATATGTTTATTCCCAAATCGGTGAGGAACATATATATTAGAGCCTCAATTTCTCTTCTCCTCCTCTCAGGATGCTTCTTTTTCTGAATTTCTTTTTTTTTTTTAACCGGGGCACATTAAGTCCTGTGCTGTGGAAGCTGAGGTTTGCTGCATTATAAATGAACAAGGTGCAAAAGCCGAGTCCAGCGAGCAGATGTTGGGAGCCCAGCGTGCTGGTGACAAAGGGCTAGAGTGCAAGAAGCTTCCATCGCACGTCTGTTCTTCAGCGCAGAGCAGGCAAGGTTTTAATTTGACAAGTTGGTTGGATGCAGGGAATTCACAGATCTCGGTGAAAGCCAAACAGATTTGGCCACCTACTGCATGGCCACATTCAGCTGAAAGGGTAGCAGTTGTGGAAATGTCTCCTGCTCCAGCCGCCAGACACCACGCACACCACGGGGAGCCTCGAGGAGGCTTGTTTACCACAGGCAGCAAATTCCTTTAAAAGGGAAAAAGGGGGGAAAAAAGAAGTGAGAGAAGGAAAAAAAAAATCATGCTTCTGTTATCAAAATAATTAGGCATTTTTACTTCAGGTTGCTGGTTGTTTATTTTTTAGAGCTCTTCATCCTCTTGTTTTTTAATAGTTGGTATGTTATGAAATGCAAGAATGAAAATGAATGCCAAAACTAATGGAAATTTTCCTACAAGCCTCATGTAAACAGAAACATCAGCATTAAAGTTATGAATCTTAATTTGTGCCACTGAGCTAAAATTTGTATCTTACTGCATTAAAGGAATATAGACATACAGCACTGTGTAGTGTCTATGTGCAATAGAGAAAACTGACATGGTCTCTCCAATTTATGGGGAAATTGACATAATTTTGCAAAAAAAAAAAAAAGAAAAAAAAAAAAAAAACCACTTGTGAACTGGATTTTGCATAATGGGATTAATTTGGTTGACTGTCACATCAACTGTGCTGCAGAATGCAAGTTAATCACAACATCGGTCTGATTTAAAAGAAGAACGAAAGAAAAGGAAAAGGAAAAAAAGAAAAAAAAAAGAAAGGTATTTTCTTCCTCTCCTCAATTATTGTTTCATTTTAAGATGCCTTTTTTCCTTTCTTTCTTTCTTTTCTGTGGTGGCTCTGGCAATCAAGGCTCGTGTATGTTTGCAATGGCCACCTCAATAGTCGTTTCTTCCCTCCCCCATGTACTCTTCACAGTAAAGCAGGGGAAAAAAATATCAATAGCTTTTGCAATCCATGCAAAACTGCTTCCATGGCATGGCACAACTGTGTTTGATCAACGCTTAGGCTGATCAACAGAGCCAAAATTTTAAATATTTTGTCGTACAGACCTCCCTTATTGCCTTTTCTCCCACTTACCACCCTCCCTGCGAAAGCCACATTCAGCATTGGGCTCTCCACTGAACCAGCCCCACCAAGCCCTTTTCCCACCTCCATCCCTGCTTGTGGCAGTAGCAGCCCTGTTCCTCTGGCATCTGTGCATAAGTTCAGAGAGAAAAGCAAGCATATGTCTGTTATTTTGTGGCTAATTTCTGTCCCTTTTTCCAGAGGTATGGGATGAAGGAATTAAAATCCACCTTCTTACTGACTCTCACATTGTATTCTTGGCGAAGGTACTGAAAACAGAGACAGCACATGTACATGACACATCACTTAAGTCCTCTGGTTTCTATGGTTGCAGTAGATTTTGCTTTCAGGGGGCATCCTAGGAAGGAGATAATGCCGTGCAGCGCTTTGGGCACGGTGTGGTTGAAGAATTAGCTCTGGGAATTGATCGTACCGTGATAGCAGTGACAGAGAACAAGGAATCCGGGCTGCTGGGATGTCAGAGCAACTTGCGCTTCCAGGGGACGGTGTCGTGTCAGCGATTCCTGAAGGCCCTCGCGCCACACTGCAGCCGGTGACTGCTCCTTCATCCCTGCCTCCCTCGCAACCAGCACGCTCCTCCATCCAGCGCGGCGCGCTGACTAGGTTAAACAATTACACTACACTAATTGGCCTGTGTCGGTCCTGATGAGAAAGTAAACAAATACTGCAGAGAAAAGCTGAGACAAATTGTATCTAATTAAATTGATGAAACAAAAAGTGACAATATTTTTCCCCAGGAAAAAAAAAAAATAGGCGACTTGTAACATGACAAATATCGCGTGCTTGCAGCCATGTAACCACCTGCTGAATTTCACACCTTTGGCTGCCACCATCTAGCCATTCCACCGATGCTGCTTGTGTGCGTGCCTGCATGCCTGTTTGTGTGTGTGTGTGTGTCTGTGTTCTGAACAGGGTGGCCTGACAGCAATACTTCAGTCCATGAAAAGAATTCCACCTTCCGTCTCTGCCCACAGGCTAGTTGGCCCATTCCTGAGGCATGAACCTCCTGATGGCTTCTTATCACCCACCAAATTTCCTTTCTTGTTACAGCCACCATCTTGGCTAATCCTGGAAATAGAAATCCCTGACCCCAGAGCTGAAATCATAAGGCAAAACATCTTGTATGTGAGAGCAATGCTGTCTATATGTAACTGGCATAAATTTTTCAGTGAATTACAGCAACCCCTGGTATATTAGTGTGGCATGAAAATCTGGGAAGACACATGTGAGTAGGTGGGAGCATTCTACATATAGATAAATTTTTTTCTTTTCATTGATCAAAAGAGAAAAAGCCAGGATAAATACCACACAGTCAAAGGCTCTGCTGCCTCCTTTCTTGCTATCCCTATGTCAATGGTCTCAGTTACACATAAAGTTACTAGTCCCATATGCATGTCAAGCCAGGGCAGAAACAGGGAAGAGTTACAGGAGAAAAGAGCCTCCATGTACCCCTATTAAAATCAAGCCAGAAAACCTTTTAAATTACT
>NW_024500239.1:8595683-8623183 GCF_017590055.1 Onychostruthus taczanowskii | reverse complement strand
GCAACGAGTAGAACCACAATGTTGTTAGGATTGAAAGGGACCTCTGGAGATGATCTAGACCAACCTTTCTGCCAAGGCAGGATCACCTGCAACAGGTTACACAGAAATGTGTGCAGGTGTGTTTGGAATGTCTCCAGAGAGTGAGACTCCATGACCTCTCCAGGCAGCCTGCTCCAGTGCTCTGCCACTCTCAATGTAAAGAAGTTCTCTCACCTCATGTTGAGGTGAAGCTTCTTGTATTTTATTCTATGGCCACTGCTCCTCATCTTGTCACTGGCCACCACTGAAAGGAGTCTGGCATCATCCTCTTGGCACCTGCTTTGGAGATATTTATGTGCCTTAATGAGATCCCCTCTTCAGTCTTCTCTTCAACAGGCTAAAGAGCTGCAGCTCCCACAGTCTCTTCTCATGACAGAGATGCTCCAGACCCCAAATCATCTTTGTGGCCCTCCTCTGGACCCTCTCCAGTAGCTCCTTGTCTTTTTTTTGTCTTGAGGATCCTAGAGCTGGACACAGCACTACAGATGTGGCTGCACTCGGGCCTTGCAGAGGGTGAGGATCACCTCCCTTGACTTTCTGGCCAAACTCTTTGCAATGCATTTCAGGATCCCACACAAGGAAACCCCAGCCACAAGGATGCACTGCCAGCTCATGTCAGCTTGTCACCCACCAGGACTCCCAGGTCCCTCTTTACGTGCAGGTGACTATGCACGGAAAGTGCCCAGAGAGGGTGTGGAATCTCCCTCACTGGAGATATTCGAGAACCATCTGGACTGAATCCTGTGCAGTGTATCTAGGGGACCCTCCTCGAGCAGGGAGGCTGGATCAGAGCAGGAGGTTGGACCCACTGTGTTCCCTTCCAACCTTACCCATTCTGTGATTGGTTAAATAATTGATAATTCTGGTTAAATTCCAGTCCTGGTAATTGCACTCTACCTGAAGGAATTCCTGCTGCTGATTCACCTGTGAAAGCCCCAGTGGTCCTAGGCAGAGCCACCCAGAATTGTCGCAACAGGCTGCATAGCTGGCTTTGGGATGGGGCTCTTTCTTGCTGAATTGCAAGGATTCTTGCTGATGTGTTTTGTGGGGATTTAGACATTTACTAGGTCAGGGAGACTGAGAGAAACTGAACAGGCTGTTTAGCTCAGTTGTTGGCATGGTCACAGGAGAGAGAAGAAACTTGTGCTCCATTTCCTGAGTCGGTTGAGTCTCTGGAGCACATGTAGGACCCAGAGCCTTCTCTGGATAGTGAATAATACCTTCTGTGTCAAACATAGGTACTAAGAGTGCTTAGATCATGATCTCTTTGCTCCTGTACATGTCCAGATGTAAAGTTTTAGGTACTTTGATACAGTAGGAGCAGGGTGTGAAATTGTGAATCAAATTCTGTGCTAACAGGACTCTCAGGCTGCAGAGCAGTACCTCCACTCTTTGTGCAAGAGATCCTAGAAAATAAGGTAATGCACAAGAAAGCACTGCAGCTAGTGAGAAATAAAGGCTTTCAGGTGTAGAGATTATGATAGCCAGTCAAGAATAGGGTGTCCGTGTTCTCTTGCTATGTTTTATTCAAAAAGGGATATCCCTATTAAAAAAAAAAATCCCTACATTTTTGTGGTTAGGACACTCCTAAAATGTGTGCATTTGAGTCACCTTGGAATAAATGAATTTAAGTTTATTCCCGGCTTGCATCTCAGGTAGGTGCTCAGAACACTTAATTTTCAGGGCTACCAGACTGGGTCCTCCACGGTACAAGGGAGGGATACTTTGCATGAATGTCAGCATGGCTTAAAGGTAGACCAGACACATAACACCTCTGTTGTACCCGATGGTAGGGGGTGTGTCTTGCACAAAAGGACACATACATGGAGAACTTGTTGCCTGAGAACCTCACCATTGCTGGAAGAGATACAGACCTGGTCCCCCCTTGATACTTTGCTGATGAGCAGAGGTTTGGAGATGTCAGAATTGATGATTTTTCATTACCTATCCACAGCATGCTTGAATAAATACTGTGAGGAGTCTTCCAACATATGAACTCATAGGAAGCCATTTCTTTGCAGCTCCTTTGGAGCAGATCAAAACTCTTTGCTTTCTAAAATAAACTGTTCCTAGTGTCTTTTGTAAAGCTGGCAAAAGAATAAGCTCAACCTCAGTCCACATTTTCTTCTAACTTTCCCAAACAGACATTAAAATAAAACACCCTTTACTAAACATTAGGTAGGATTTTTCCTTTGATGGCTCTATGCTCCCAAAAGACAGCTCAAATCCAGGAAACATGAGGAAAGATTCAGCCACTTGAAGGGTGCAGATTTCATTGTTATTGTTAGCCAGTGAAAGAACAACAATGCATAAGAAAACATGTATACTAAATAACGCTAATTGCATTATAAAGAGCACCAGGCATCCTATAAAAACTTGTTGCCTAAATGTGTCTGTAACAATTTGTCAGTAAATGATCTTCATGCAAAAGAGCCAAAGCAATTAGCTGGGGGCTGGCTGAGCTCTGCACTCCTTTCACGTGCTGTGTAGTAAAACAGACCACCAAAAAAAAAAAAAAATCCTGTATATCTCAAAATGCTAGGTCAGTGGTTCAGCTGTTTCAGTGGAGTCTTTTCTGTGTTAATTTGCCATACTTTAGAAAGCATGTTACACATTATCCATTTTTTCACCCTCTCTTCTTTCCCTGCGCCTGCTATGGTTTGGCTACATGTACCTAAGAGTAAATCCCCTGCAGATTCTAGAACTGATTCAACCAATAAGTTTCACCTGAAAGTGGACATATTTACTCTCCACATTAAGGCTGATTTTTATTTATTTATATTTTCAAGCTCTTTTGACCAACAGGTAAGTAAAAACCTAACTATGACAATGGAATAACTTTGAGTTACCCCACTTGTTTCAGTTTAATTTTTGTGATTTTAAGTTAGTGCTTTCATTTAATCTAATGAAACCTTACATCACCATCTGATTTTGAAGATATCAAGAGAAGAGTAAATGGCAGATATATGGTATTTTCCCTTTTAAGAGGTGCTGTAATTTTATACACTAGGATAACACCTGTGGATCAAGACACTCTGAGCTTTGGATAACTACAGACTGGGAATACTGTGAAGATGTGACTACAGATTCACTTATACTTCTTTCCAAGAAAATATAGGTAAGTTATAGTGGCTGCTTTGTGTTTTTATAGGCTGGAACCATGTTATTCATGGGATGTGGAGTATAACATTTATTTTGTGTTTCGACTCTTCAATTCTTCTGTAAATGCAGAAAGAGGAGAAAGCAATTTGGCTCTTGCTCTTCACAGATGGGAAGATATGGTCTTTGATCTTAATGTTAGAACTAGTAATCAAATGTTGGTTTCCTGGCTTTTAATGTGTGAATGAGTTGAAAGATGCTCTCAACAAGGCTAACAAGCCATGTGCAGTGGGTGAATGATGCTTTGTGTAGCTCATCCTTGACACATTTATGATATAAAACAAATGTATGAAGGTCTTTTGATCCGTGAGCTAAGGCTGCCTATGGTGACAGAGATAAGGCAGGAATATTTGGAGGTTTTGTAAAGTATCCACATGTACTGTTGTCTCCCTGCCTCTACCCTCTTTTTGCTTAACTTTCTATTTGTTACGTGCAGTGCTTTCTGCTGGAATAGTGTAACTATTCACTTCACTATTGCACCTCCCCTGACTGGAAATAGCACAGTAAAATCTTTTAAAACCTATGATGTCTACATTTGGGCTTGGGAAAGGACAGGGCAGCTCTTATGGCCATGCAGCTGCACAAAACCTGCCTGTTTCCTCTTTATCAATGAACAGCACCAAGTACTCAAGGAATTCAGCAGCTGTATTTTGCTTGGAATTATATGTGAAGGGGGATCCTTCTTGTTGTCATTTTATTTATCATTAACAGCCATTTTAATTTCTTCCCAGCGGCAATTATACTGATATCACCACATCTAAATCAGAAATGACACTGTAGTGGTTATGTTATGTTGACTGGGCATCACCTAATTTTTAAGTGGCATTCTTGCCCCATCATTGTGATTGTATCCCTTTCTAATAAGTAATATAAGAAAAGATCTACATAATGGGAAAACATACATATTAATATATTCCATGACAAACATGTTAACTTTACATATTAATCATGGTAAATAGAAGTCATGTTTTACATTTTTCCTCTTCAGTACACTGTTCTCTTGACAGCTTGCTTTCCCTCTGGTTCTGTTCTTTCCTGGTGTACATTCTGCTGCCTCTGGTCACCCTGTTAGTTGCAGAAGGAGAAGGCAGGTCACATCTGCCGGTTAAAAGGAAAAAAAGGAAAAACAATGTTACTGGATAATGTAATATTGCTGCTCTCCTCACTGCATTCAGGTCTGCATGAAGGGACTCAAACATGTGGAATAAACCTATGTGTGTGATAATGAGATTGTTGGTGGAAAGTCATCTTGAAAAGATAAGGAGCAATTAAGCTTGCTTACTTACACAAGTTAGAATGACAAGATGCCAGTGCTGGTCCCGCTCATCCATATAATAGGGTTCTCCTTCCCTGCTTAGCTGTATTGGGAGAAGCATTTCCTGTCAAACCTCTGCCATGACTCCACCATAAAGCAATCTGCCTTCCCCCCTTTCATACACCATTCATTCTCACACTTGCATCACTGTTCTGATTTCAACTGAGTGCCTGCTAGCAAGCACCTGTATTAGAATAATTTAAGATTTCAATGCAAAGCCTTCATATAACTGAGTATTTATTTGTATTGGTGTACTCTCTCCTCCAATTTTAATTGAATACTTAAAGATGTCAGTGGGGAGATGTGCAGGTTGTTCACAAATGCTTAATAATGCGATGTGTGGAGTCAACAAATAATGCACCTTTCTTTTGCTATCTTGAAGATTTAGATAGGATATCTTGGATGCTATTGACAAGGAGAGGAGTGTGGAACAATAGGAACATATGATAGTGTTAGATAACAATAGCTATCCTTATGCATCTTGAATTGAATGATGAAGCCATCAATTAGAGAAATAGCCCTCTGAGTATATATCATGGACAAGATGAATACCAGTACATTGCATTTCTGAATGGAGATCTCAGTGATCTGTAATTCAGAAAGGCAATGAACAGTATACACAGTCAAACTAATTCTATTACTTTGAAAATCAGAAATCTTTTGCCCATGTTTTTTTGGTTTTGTGGTTTGTTTTTTGGTTTGTTTTTTTTTTAGCTACAAGACTCTTTCAGACACTGAAGGTATTTGTACTTTATATTAATAACTTAAACAGTTGCTTGTCTGGTCTCTTAATTAATTCTTACACACAGGCATGGGGATCAATTCACACCCCCTTTGAACTCTAACAGAGTCCCTCTCTATAACAAGGAGCAGACCTGGCATACACTCTATGCCATAGACTCTTCAACCTAAATTCTCTCATGTTTTCTTTGGAATGTCTGATAGTTTCTATCCCTTCTGCACCTCCCAGATTTTGGGAGGTTTTCTTTTCGGATTTTTTTTTTTGTTTTGTTTTGTCTTGTTATGTTTTGTTGTTGTTGTTGTTGTTGTTGTTTTAAATAATCATTAGTATTGTTTATAGCAGAAAAGCAACAGAAAGAGTCAAAGAGACTGAAGCTGCATTATAATAAGTAAGGAATTCCCAGCTTTTACAGTTTCTGGTTATCAGTTTAATTTCTTTTACTTACATTTCAAAGTGAGTAAATATTTCATGGTCAGGGCCAAAATTTACTCTTGTATTTGGTACCAATGTACCAAAATGTACAGCAGCGGCATTAGATAGTGAAAATGGCTCTGTAGGAGAATAAAGAAAAAAATATGAGGAAAGGTTATAATTAACAGAGTATTTGACTAACTGTAAAATACGATTAAAGGAATGAAAATAAGTATTCATGACCATTATCTATATTATTATTACTTTTGGTTGAGGTTTTGTTTTACATGGACTCCTCTGTGTGAAATCAGCTTTATGATCTAAATGTTTAGGTCCTCTTCATGTTTGTTTGCTTGTATGCAGAAGGTCATTATATTAAAAAATGGATCCTACCAGGCATGCCAGTGATTGTTGCAGTGAAGAATTTCTAGAGCCTTAGGGGATAGAAAAAAAAGTCACTGCCTTTCCCAGAAGCATCTGAACAGGCTAATGGAGTTTAGTGGATCTCAAATGTATTGACAATATATGGCCTGATGAGGGTAAGAAAAAGCTCAGGTCTTTCAGGATAACAGCAGGTAAAAGAAATTGCTGTAGCTTTCCCCGTCTAAACCTAATCAAATGAAACCACCTACAGGCCAATATGCTTCTTGAGTGCACTTTGCCCTGGAAATAATGTTGTTTTATCACCCAAAACATAAATAATGCAATAAAGGAAAATGGTTGATGTCTTCTTAATGAGCTATTGTTAAGGCACCCTTCACTCTTATCTCTTTTCATAGCCTGATGCAAAGAGCAGCATCCAGTGGTCGAGAGCATATTTTGAGTGCTGCTAGGAAAGTACAAATGAGAAAACAGGTTTTAATTATACTGCTTACTGCATCTAGAGGTCCATGTGGTTTGACCGGCTGTGTTAGGACACCCTGTAATTTGGAGGAATTCTCTGTGCACTGGCACCATAAATGTACTGCTATCAAAAGGATGGTTAATAATCTAAAGTTGGCTGTTAACATTGCTGGAGCTGGTGTCTATAATTTCAGTGAGTGACCTGAATGACTCTGCAATGAAAGACTGAAATGTCACTCTCCTCCTTTACTTTGTTTGCCTTGAGCAAAGACTGCTCCAGATTGTGTACATCCACCGAGGTCCAAATGATGAAAGGGCAGTGTGTAAGTGTGGATTCAAGGCTCAGCTAAATCTCCCTGCTCTGGCAGAACAGTAGGGGAACATGAGGAAGAGGGCATGGGTGAAAAATAGGATGATGTCCTCTGGAGCAGCTTCCACTATGGCTATCTTTTCCCATCTCTGAGCAAGTAAAAGTGAGCCTGGCTATAGGGATCTAGCTCTCCCTGACTCTCTTAGCTGCCAGCCACAAGTAAATCAGACCTGATGCCTGTGGCTAAAGGCAAAGCAAATGGTTTCCATTACCCAGGTATTTATTTTGCACCTGCTGCTGTGACATCTGTGTAATAACAGTTACATATGACAAAAGGTAGTCTGACCTGACTTCGAGTATTTCATTGCTTTTTTTCATTGTGCTGAGTGAGCAAGCAAGGAGAGAACTCATATTCTTAATGGGAGGTAGAATTGTAGAATCATTTAGGATGGAAAAGACCTTTAAGATCATCAAGGTGCCACAGACCATCCAGCTGAGACACCTGTGGAGTGGCAAGTGCAAAGACCTTTGCTGTCAGGAATCTTAAACCCTTGTTTCCGATGTGCCTCGTTGGTACAGCTCAGATGCAGTAAAGGAGTAAAATACTATCAGTAAATTTCAGAAAGTTCAGTATTTGCATTTCATTTGGAAACCTATGACATTTTGGCATTTTTTCACTGGAAGGCCAGAGCAAGGCTGATTGAAGATCAGTGTCGGCATTAAAATATACAAGGTATGGAGAGCTGGTGTGCTTCAGAGCAAAGCCAGCCTGCCAGGCACAGAACTAGGGCAACCCTGGGACACAGAATAGAACTGTTGGGGTTGGTGTTTTTTTTAAATACAGCATTGAACAAAGAGATTAAGTCACCCACAACACTCTGAAACAGTATCTTCTTGGAGTGATACAGACTCTTAGAGCAAATATGCTTGTCTTCAGAGCTTCGTTCATATTGCCTGATGCACACGTGTCAGGACTGGGGGTTGTTCAACCTTTCCCCTTACAGTATGGCAGATAGGAAAGCCCTGGAACAGCACTATTCTCTGTATGCTCTTTGGTACAGTACAGATAGTTTTCAAGGACTAAGAAACTTTTCCATCATTTGGATAAGCATGGATGTCACTTGTACTCTTGCAAAATTATGATGAAAAGCACCAAAAAAATCTAAGCCTGAGTGACCATTTCCCTCCAGCCATTTTGAAGGTACTATCAACATTTTGTTTACTGAAAATATTAAAAGGTACTGCTGCCATTTATATATGACTGGTAAAGTTCTGACTCTATTTCTGGAAGCAAAGAAATAATTGCTTTCACCTTCCCACCTTACATTGTCTGTAATTAGTTGAAAATGTGACATAATGCCAGGAAGATGGAAGAAAATAATCTAGAAAGCAAGGACACTGGCATTAGTGCTTGCTGCAGTATATTTGTGAAGCATTTCTATTAGATTTAAGACTGTATCTGATTTACATGGCGGGGGAAAAGCCTGAACTCATCTCAGGTGAAGCACAGACTTTGGCTTTCCTCCAGTCACCACTATCAACATCCTTTTTTTGCCCCTGTTAGATACAACCCTCATCTCTACAGCACCTTTTATCTAAAGCACACCACTCATCTTGCACAGTTCTACTTCATACCATGTGACGCAGTGCTGAAATGTTTTGAATTGCTACAATTTCAAGTTTGTGGAAAAGGATGAATATTTGGCTCTTTCCTCTTTGCACCATGATGTGCATTTTGTGACTGCTGAGCATCGCAGCTTTTCACAAACAAGAAAGGAAGAAATGCCAAAGAAGTTCCTTCATCACATTAACAGAACGAGAGACACTGCAAATTAAATCACACAGGTGGAAAAGCACCTTGGTGGGTTGTTTTCAGGTTTTTTTCCATTGTGAAGAAAAATTGTCTGTTTCTGTGGAAAATGTAAAATGTATATATTTGCCATAAATCTACTCAAATTTTCTGCAGAGCATATAGGCAAAACTCTGTGCTTTCTTAGGTTTACATATATTACAAGACAACTTGACATATCCCCCACTGAAAAGAGAGAGAAAAGCCTGAAACACTTCCAGCAGCCTCCCTCTCTATTATTTGCACCCTTTATTTTTTGTTGGGAGTAGGGAGAGAAGCAGAGAGAAAGAAGGAGAAGGGATGGAAAATAGAGCTATCAAGTAAGTCAAGATTGTGACTTACAGGAGTGAGGGGAAAAGCTGTTGGTTTTTTTTTTTTTTTTGTTTTTTTTTTTTTTTTTTTAACTACGAAGGACAATAATCTGTCCTTTACAGTCCCATTCACTTAGAGAATACCCAGGAACTGGAGGGATGTCTTTTTAGCAGTTCCTCCAGAGCAAGGTTTGCTTTGCCACTGCCCATCACCTGAGAGCTCAGAGCTTGCAAAGCTGCTGCCATTGCCACCATGGCTCTTACAACATCACTGACTGCAAACACTGAATTTCTGCATTGACTGAACTGAGTTTCCCAAGACTTTGGGAGTTATCTGGAGGCCCTGGGAAATTTCACTACAGCTTGAGGTTAGGCAGGTCTGTGCATTAAAACTGTTTTTCTGCAGCAGCATGAACACGCACACACAGAAACAAGAGCCAGGTTCTCCTCAGAGACTGTTTTTACACTGTTTCAAGAGCGTTATTCTTGTTCCTCATTTACATTCCCAGGAGAGGAAACCGACTCAATATCTCTCTTATTTACAGGCACTCGTGATAGCAGATTGAGGTTTCCCAGCTCAGTAAGAAGTCAAATGACCCAGTAACTGACTCTGCATCTCGATTACTGAGGATACAGGAAAAATAATGTATTTTATCCACTTTCATCTGGCTACTCTTGCCACACCCTGTGCAGGAAGGAAAGGTACCTTATGCTGCTTGTATGCAGGGGTTATTTTGGAAGTAACACAACCCAAGGAGAATCCCTCAGTAGGGCTTCAATGAGGGATTACACACAGGTGTCAAGGTGCAAATAAGCTAGGCATTTTTCAGCATTATTCTTGTTTAATGTTATGAAATGGCCTTCAAAACTCGGGATGCAAATAAAACTTTCCAACAGGCTGCCAGGAATAGTTGTGCCAATAATGCCATGCCAATGTGAATGAAGTTGGAGTGTTTTTCTTTGCAGCAATCAGACATGCCACACAATGCATTTCTGTGGAGTTCTCTTTCTTGGGTGGTTGAAATCACTTGGCTGGCAGCCTCGTGCCTCCCAGCTCACCTGAGGCATGCTGTAATCAGCCAGAACCGCACTGCATGTCATGTCTTACTGCTTCCAGAAAATATACAAATTTCCTTTCCTTCTATCCCTTTGTGAATGAGTCCCTTAGGGGTATGGTTTTAAGACAGCGCACAAGAAGCCTTTGCACAGATCCTCGTAACGCATAATGAGATTTGTGTGCCTGCCTACTCTCTCTGGAAATGAACCCTAGAACAGCAGAAGTGACTTGGTCTGGCACTTGCTTGGTTCTTTTGACCTCCCTCTTGTGACACAAGATAAAGACTTCCCCCTCCTTCTCTTACAGAAAGCCTGGAGGGTAGGTTTTTATGATGTGCTGTCTGGTCTTGCAGTAAACAGAGACATTTCTTGAGATTTTTAGAGTCACCAGCTCCCGTTCTGAAGAAAGATACAGTTGTTCAGCACTTCATGGGATAAACTTGTCTTAAGAGTACAGGTGCAATGAGTCTGCATGTCCTATGACAGAAGGCTTGAATGCAGAGTTTTTTGCTTCAAAATGACATCAGAAAACACTGTTAAGTCCCAGAGAGGTAACTGCTTATGACAAGTAGAAAAGTCTCACCTGCAGCATAGGCCAACAGCTCATGCTCTTTCCAAGCCTTTTTTTTGTTATTACTGCACCCTGCAGTATTCAGTCAAGTGGCTCAGTGAAAATTCCCCTACAAAGACTCATGTAAGCTTCTTGTACAGAGCCCATTTTTAATGTTTTTTTTTGTAAGACCTACAAAAAAAAAAAAAAAAAAAAAAGAGAGAAAGAACATGCTATAAACGACCACCAAAACCTCTGGGCTGTTATGGATTGTAGGAAGGTTTCTTGCAGTCTGCCAGGATCCATGCTGAGTGCCTGGGGAGCTGAAAACTGCTCTTGTCCTGTGATAAGGGCTTTACATGAAGCAGGCTCTGCTGGAGGCACAGCAACTTACAACTTGTGTTGAACCAGCACTGCCAAAATGCCCCTTATAGGCAGCATCCACTGAAGTGATGTCAAAAATTCTCCTGCCCTATAACCTAAGTAAAGAATGTGAGTTTAATGGGGAAAGATACATTGAAAAGTAGAACTGAGATCAAGATTCTGTGTGCCTAGGCCATATACACAGAACTGTGCTCTCTCTCACTGAAAACCAGCAGGCTGTACCTCACAGTTTCCTGGGTTTTGCCTTGGGCCTGGTCTAGATGTACTTCTGCACTAGTAAAACACAGCAAGTGCAGTAAGTGTTTACCCCCTTTGACGTTACCATTTCATCTGGTCTAATAAGATCCAGCTTTTATTTATGTGTGTAGCTGTGCCTGTGAGAGGCAGGAAGAACACACCAGCTGGGCAGGAAAAAGGAAAAAGAAAAAAAAAAATATTCCCGGGTACCTACCCAAGGAGTTAATGCATTGGGGCATATGTGAAGGAGTTAAAACACTATGCAGGTACAGATCCTGTGGCAATTACAAATGTTATTGAAATAAAAACCAGAAACAGGAAGCCAAAAAACAGGTCCCTAAGGCAGGCATCTGTCTTAAATGATATCATTTGTCAAGTTTCCAGCATTTTGTGGTTGTGAACACAAAAAGAAGTTCTGTGTTACACTAAGGACATTACATAGTCATTAGTCGGAATGTTCCTGAAGTACATAATACAGGATTTTCATTTAATAAGAAGCAGCTACTTGCAACTGCATTGCACATAAAATAAATTCTGGGCACGTTAATTGCCATTCAAGGATCTTCTACCTAATTTTTGACAGGCTTTTCTTCCCCTCCCCCCTTAGACTACACTGCAAAAATTGTAAGCAGATTCTATTACTGAAGTTTTCAAATCTTCGGAGAATATTTTCTTATTTCTGAAATCTGAATTTCTTCAGTCATGAATTATGAAGGTTTTAATGCAGAGATTAAAGAACAAAAGAAAAAAAACCCCAAGTTATCTACAGGAATATTTTAGCAAGAAGTGGTGTTGTAAGAAGGCAAAATATACATATACATATACATATACATATACATATACATATACATATACATATACGCATACATGCATGTCTCTTGGTACAATCTCTCCAAGTCATGCCCCTCCCCGTCTTGAAGAACAAACCTAGCTTTAATTAATTGGTTTAGTTCCTCTATCTGAACACTATTAGTGCATTAGTTTTAACTAATATATAAGCTTCCCCCTTGCTGCCCTGCCAATGACCTTAAGCTTCACATGGTAGGAAAGCCACTTGCTGTAGAATAGAAAAGTAATTTATCCACCATGATTGCTCAGCCCTGGCCCCTCTGTAAAACGGCAACTGACAATTGTGCTGTGTTATGGATGGTACGTTTGTGTGTGTACAATAGTGTGCAGAGCATCAAACTCCCTTCGCTGAACACTGCAGGCAGGATTTGAAAACTCATCGTAGAGAGAAGCGACCACTTGCTGAGCAATGTCCCTCCATTTCCAAATCTTTTTTTTTTTTCAAGTAACTCCCCCCATTTTTTTTTTCTCAAAAGAAAGATCAGTGTTGTTTTCTCAGCTTAAGTTAGAGCAGTATGTAGTTTTCCATTCATAAAAGTATGTCATAATAATAACAATGAAAAAAGAGGTTACATAGCTTTTATTTTACCTGGGATTTCCCCGCTTCTTTCCACATTTCAGCATTTAGCATATTCCCTCAAAACATAATAAATTTCTATTCTGTAGCTTAAGGGATCCATCAGTTAAAATGTTAGTCTTTCATCTTTATTACCCTCCCATTAAAATGAAAGAAACCGGGACACACTTCAGTTTAGAAGAAGCAATTTAGTTGGTAATGTCCTTACTACTCAAGTCTTTACAAAGAGAGAAAGTGCATTATTGCTTATATTTCACACATCTATCTGCATAAGAAGCAACTAAAGCTTTCAGACACATATGATATTAAATTTAATAATATTCTTTGATTAGATTATTTTATTACAACATTTTTCCATTACTAGTCATTTCCCGTACACATTTACATTCATAAAACCTGCAGGTTTTTCTTTGTTTGTATGTGTTTATATGTATTCATAAAGCAAGGAAAAGATTTTCTGGTTTGCTACAGCTGTTAGATTCAAAAAGAACAGATTAATAACTAGCCACCACGTAGGACTGGGTTTTCTTGTACACTGCACCAGTAACCCTTTGCTATAATGAGGACACAAAGAGGCTCACATCAGGCTGCTCCTCTTCTTCATAACTCAAAAGCGTCACAGTGGCAATAGCCTCTAGTGCTATTTGTCTTTAGTGCAGTTGTGACACTTCGGCATGATCCATAATTTGGCAGCTATTTACCGTGACATTTCCCTTCAGTGCAGCCATAACATTCAGTGAAGCCATTATTTGGTTCCATTTACCATATAAATTGTATTGTCGTGCATGCATGCTAGCAGCTACATTAGGTACCTGAAAATGAGTAAATCTTGTAAAATAGATACTAACAGCTATTCAGCAGAGAAATTTCTTTACTCCTCAGACAGAAGTAGGAATATATATAATATCTGCAAACACTACTGCAAACTTTTCCTTGAGAGATTGCAATTATCTGTATTTACATGGCACAGCAGTTATTCATATCCACTTACTAAATATACACTTTATGTGCATATACATTACACACATTTTCAAGCACACAAACATACAGCAAACTACTGCTTGGTAGAAACCCAACTTGCTTCAAAAAGGTATTAGGAGAATCCAGCATAGCAATTAAGTAGGAAGCATATCTGTAAAATGTGCTGAGGGTTGCAAGCCAGGAGAGAGCGAGTGAGTACGTGTGTGTCCGTGTGCGCGTGCGTATGCACACATGTGACAGACTCAGGAAAAAAGCCAGCTCTTCATCTAGTTCTTTGTTGTTTTTCCATGGAAGCATATGTGTGTAGGGAAGGGAAATTCGGTTATTATCCTCAGCAAACAATGCCAGATTCCTCTGTAGCAAATTCATTTAGAAAGGTAAAATTAGGATGTAGTGCTAGCGACCACATCTCAATGAGCGGCTATTATTAATAGTATTATTATTTAAATCCCTGCTCTCTACATATAGTATACTTAGTACTTCCAAGGCAAATGTATTATTATTTTTAATCATTTAAGTCCCCACTGTGCACACAGCTTTTAATACACCTTTTTTGCAAGCATATTAAGTGTATTGTTATTAATCCCTTGCTGTGACTCTACAGTATTTCTTTTCCTTGTGTGTTCAATGTCCTATCATCATTTAAACCTCTCAGTGTGTGCATGCCATATACATTTTCCTAGGCATCTAATATTTAAACATTATTTAAATCCATCATAGCTTACTAATTCAAAGGCAGCCCTGCTCCCACAACTGTAAGTTTGCAGAATGTACTTTTAAATAAAGAGAAGTTGGGTTTTTCCCCCAGCTGCAAGCCAAAATTTATTACAAAACTCACCAAAAAGGCCTTATCTGCGTGTTTAAGAAATAATTTTCACCCTCTCTCCATTGATAATGCTCTCTTTCAGCAATTTGAAACATAGAAGTTGTATCTTTAAAAACAAAAATTACTTCTTCATTCCATATTCATTCATGGAAGAGTTATCATGTTGACCCTGAGCTACCCCTTCAGCTTAACATAAACATTTGATGAAAAAGACAAGCCCAATGACCATAGCCTAACCTAAACACTGAAAAGGGCTATGAAATTTGTACATTGGCTGTCCAAGTTATGCATATAACAAATGTTAACCTTTTATTAATGCTGTGATCATATGAAAGTGCTAAACAACAATCTGAACCCAAAACTAAAATGAACAACATGTCATATCTGAATATATGTGTGTGAACCCTCCAAAGGTCCCTCTCTTCTCCTGTTTTGATCAGTGAAGAAGCCTGGGGCAGTTGCATTATACAATGTTATATATGAAGTAACATATTAAAAAGAAAGTAGAATGTATGTCCAAACAGAATCCTGTTAGAGGAGGAATTTTCTATGACAAAAACATATGGAATTCACTGCCTCAGAAACACCAAATCTATTGAACTGACAGTGATCAACACATCTGAAAGTTGGGCCACTTGGATGGTTTTGGCATTTGACTGCAGGAATTTTATTTGAAAAAAATTGTTACTCATGCAACTCTTCTGTACATATCACAGATGGAACCAATTGGTTTTTTTTCTTTTTAAATTTTGCCACAATACATCCCAACCAACCTTGTTTTTTTTAAGATGCATTTAATGACCAAAGACTTCACTTTATCCCTGAACAAGGGAAGACATTACACATGCCTAGGAATAAAATGCTGAGAACTTTGAATGCTCTGTATGATACTTGAGTGTTGACATCCTTCTAGCATTCAGCTGGAAGGCCAATATACCTTCCTAATTATGCAAAACACAAACACAACACAGTATTTTTATTATCAGAGATGAAAGAGGAAATATGTTTCTATCAGCAGATCTTACTTAAAACAAACATCAAGGTGGCTTGATGCTCACCTTGAATAAGAGAGAAAAATGGTCACAAAGACTCAATCCATTCCACCTTTACCCAAAATCACCAAAGTGAGACTAAACCGAGTAGTCAGGCACAGCCCAAGAAAGGGACAGCTCTCCATTGTACACAATTCTTTATGATGCTAATGACCTATGTCCTAAAAATTTACTTTAAGAATGCACCAAATCAAAATTAAAAATACGTTTCTCTCTGCATTACTGAATACAATCTATGTTTTCCTGTGTTACAATCAAAAATGTTGTGCACAGTCAGTCCCGAATAATTCCCTAAAATTAAGTTTACCCTGGATTTTTTCCTTCAAGTCCTAGCCATTATCAGTCTATCACTATGTTTATGAGGCATATGATCTATGGAAATGTCCCTCTCTTCAACTGCACACAAATGAATGTAATTTCAAAAGATGTGGCAAAATTGGCCTTTATGATCTTAAAAGTTTGCTATGGAAAAAAAGATGTAGAGCAAGCAGTTTCAAGTATTTTATTGTTCTGGAAAATATTATGCTTCTAGCTGGAATTCCCACTGTACATACCACTAACAATATTCACTAGGTGAGGAAGAATTTTTGAAACTTTACAAAACCTAGAAAATCTATGGCTGAGCATCAGTATGTGTACCAGGTATTGTGAATATAGATTTAAAATGGTCCTGCTGTTTGTAAGAGGGCTTCTGCAGAAGCAGTATCTGGTAAAAGTAGAAGTAGCAGCCTGATTATGGGAAGTCCTTTCAAGAATGATCAGTCAAATAACCCTGAAAAACAGAATATCTGAAAAAGAGCTAGTCAGCAAGAAACATATAATTATGAATAAATGCCACAAATATTTAAACAGCTTTTAAAACTTTATTTAATCTTCCAAAAATATACAGGGCATGAACATACATGAACGTGTCTCAAAATCCCATTCCAATAATCTTTAAATACTGACTAAAGGGGAGACTGGACAATAAACAGTAACAGTGGAAAATGAAAAGGCAACAAAATGAGACTATACTGCAACTTGTAGTTAAAGATTTAAAAGAAAATTGTGCAGTTGTTTATAGTTATGAAAGACAGGATTAGGAAAAAAAAAAAAGTCAAGTTGCTTAATATTACTGACATGTCAGAATTGGAGGATAAATTTCCCTGTGTAACCAGTCAAGGAATATTACGATGATCCATGATCCAACTGAATTATGATTATCATGTTTGTGACAGAAAATCAAGAGCATTTTTTTCGCAGAAACTTCAAAAGATTAATAGAGCAACCCAAAGATACAACTCTTTACTTATTCTTGTTCTAACAATTTTATTTTTAAATCAGGGAATCAAAATTGCTGAAAGATTTTTTTTCTGAGCTGAACTACAGATGAAGTCTTATCAAATCAGGCTGACAGACTAAATCTGCCTCTGCATCAAGACTTATTCTGTCAAGAACAATGTTCTTGTCTCATGCTAACCTAAGTGACAATATCAAACACAGGCCCATTATGTCCCTGCTACAGCCACTGATTTAAACACTTTTAAGAAAATAAAACTAAACAATTGAAACAAACCCATCCTTTTTTATTAACACTTCAATGCTGTTTTTTAATATAATATCCATTACTAAGCTTAAAAAAAGAAATTGTTTCTAGTAAATCTGAGGCATAAAGTACCCATTTTCTCTCTTCTGATTTATATCATTGTTCTGTTTTTACAGCTTACTGTTGACAGAGTGAGGTAATTCAACGACAATTTTTCCAATGTTTTTTCCCATGTACATGTAATCTACAGCACGGAATACAGATTCCAAGCCAGTGAACTTGCCCTCAGGAGACATGTCTCCAAAGTCCACCTCACAAACCAGGTCTCCTCTTTCATACATCTTGAGCAAATGCTGCAGAGCCATTTTGTAGTCAGAAAGGTAATGGTTCAAGAAGAAACCCCGGACGCTAGCAGACTTCTTCAATAGTTTTGCTGGCAAAAACTCTGCTTTAATGGGCTGGAGGCCAGTGGGGTTTTGGTAGCCAGTGATAAACCCAATAACTATCAAGCGCCCTTTGATAGCCAAGGCATTGAGAGCCAAGTCAAACATCTTTCCTCCAACAGATTCATACACCACATCCACACCTTCGGGGTAGTCCTGCCTAAGCACAGATTCGACATTTTCAGTTTTATAGTTGATGGTACGGTCACAGCCAATGGATTTCAGAAAGCCACCCTTTTCATCACTGGAGCAGGTTCCAATTACATGGCATTTTGCCTTCTTTGCAAGCTGCACAGCGAACTGGCCTGTTCCTCCAGCTGCTGCTGTCACCAGAACCTTCTTGCCTTCAGACAGGTCTCCCAGCTCTTTCAAACTGAGGTATGCAGTCGCGCCACTTACCATTAAAGTGAGAAACTCGGGTTTCACTGAGGGTAGAGGGACTGCTTGTCTGGCCGGCACAACTGTGTATTCAGCAAAGGAACCTGCTTTCACGTAGGCCACAGCTTGACCCACCGTGTAATCTGCACTAGCGCTGAGTCCTAACGCTACCACTTCACCCACACCTTCAAAGCCTATATCAAAGGGGGGTTTAACTGAGGCGTCATACCGACCAGCTGAGTAGTTTATATCAGATGCATTGATGCCGACAAATCTAGAAGAAAACAAAAATGTTTTAACGAGATTTACTCCTTACCAAGTTTTCATCGTATGAGAAACCTTATATTCAAATTTGTGGAATAAGTACAAGATCTGTTCTGATTATCTGTATATTTGAATAACGAGTAGACTCCAAAGATTACTTTCATCAGAATTCCATAGTGGCCATTCTGTTGTTCTAGAATTACAAATTTTCTAAACAAAAGCAACAAAAGGCTGTAAAAAGTAAAACCCAAACCCAAAACAAAACAAAACAAAATCCCTTATATTTTCTCTAGGTCCACTTGACCAAACTAAAGAAGCTGAAAATAAATCTGTAAATGATTAAAGCATGAAAATTAACTGACCACTTCATACAAGATTTGAAAACACAGAAGAATGAAACATGCAGAGCAGTGAGTATGTGGATTCTGGCAACAAATTTATATTTTTGAATATAATAATACTGTTAATGACTAATGATCATATTAACTATCGATGTCATTTGCAAGGTCATGTTACTGTAGGCAAGTACTTTTTAATTGATGGAGTCACTACAGCAAATTTGCCTTTTGATGTAGCTAATGTCAGCATTAAAATATTTTTCTTTATATAAATTACTTACAACACATCAAAACAACCTTGCACAGAAGGAGTAAAATTGGAAAACTGAATATCAAGTCCTACTGACCTCTAACAGGTGAAAATGGATGGCAATTTTTTTTAAAGAGAAAGATAAAGATATCCTTACAACTCGATTAAGCACTAGGAGATAATGCCTAAGACAAAGTTATGATCTAGCTCAAATACAAAGATCTTTTTTTAAAGTAACTATCCTTACAAAGGCAAGAGAAGAGAGACTGGGGAAGGTTCTGCTAACTGGAAAACGTAAAAAGAAACACATGAAACAGCAAATGCCAGTACTGTTACTATGTGTGGATGTGACAACCTAAAAGGTGTACTTGACACCATGCAAAAGCTGCAGAAGTAGGCAAACAGTGCACTTTTCATTGTTGCAGTTAGCAACAAGCTCAGCTCGTATATGTGTGTAGTTTTAAATCGCTTGCACACAGAGCGAGGAGAACTAAACCCGCTTTGCTCCTTTTGATATTCTTCATTCTTTACAGCATGGGGAGCTTCAAACTTTCACCAACGTTATGTATAAAAAGACACGTAAGCGTAAACATATCCATGCATAAAACAGGTAAAAGTGACTGTAGCTCTCGGTAATCCTGCCTTTAACTCGCCGCTCTGCCGCAACAAAAAATGCCTACGTCTTGTCCGCAGATACAAAAAAATCTCCTATTATCCCGCTCTGCGGTGACTCCCGTACAGGAGTGCTAAAAGATGTATAAAAATTGGTAACGGAGTTGCAGCTTCCGAGGCAGACCGTGTCCCTCGGGCGCCAGGCGAGACGTGCCGGCGCTGCACCAGCCTCCTCCCGCTCTTACACCCCAACTTCTGGGGAGGGGAGCGGAGGGTGAGAGCCCGGTGGGGAGCTGTGCTCGCCCCCTCACCGGCCTCACGGCTTCGCCGAGCCGGGGCTCTCGGTAGCTGCAAGGCCAGCCCGGGGCGGCCGCTGTGCCCCCGGCCCCAACCCGCGAGGGAGGTCCCGGCTTCCCGCTGGGCTCAGCCTCCCTCCTCACGCTCCGGGCGCGCGTCTGCCCCGGCAGGACGATGAGCAGCCGTGCCCGCGGCCGGGGCAGCGCACCCCGACACGGGCAGGCAGCGCAGCCACGGGAGAACAAGCCCCCCTGTTTTTAAGACCTTCCCCTTCTCGGCGCTGCACGGTGGCGGCCGAAGCACAAAGGCAGGTAGAACAACCAAGCACTCCGAGGACAAAAACTTTGCGAGCGGGGAAGGGGCAAGTCGCGCGGGGGGCCAGGCGCCTGCCGAGCAGGGCTCCAGCACACGCACCGCTGCTTTTGTTCTGCAGCGGGAGAGGATGCGAACCCTTCCCCGCCCGGGCCGCAGCGCAACTTGGCGCTGCCCGGCCGCCCCCCGCCGCGCCGGGCAGGGGATGCGGGCTCTCCGCGGGGCTGGCGAGCACCTGCCCCCGCACACTCACGCGTGCACACACGCACAGACACGCGTGTTCGCACTCCCGTCTCTGCGGGGCGGCTGTGCCACGGGAAATGATCCTCCCTGGGCTCATCACTATTAATCAGCGCAGCCTGCTGTCTAGCCCTTCCCCCCCTATTTTTTTTTAAACCTCCTTTTTATTGTGTGCAAACTCAAAACTCCTGGTCACGTTGTACAGGTTTCTTTACCCCCACACACCTTTTTTTTTTTTTTTTTTTTTTTTTTTTTTTAATAAGATTGTTTAGTCTTATATTCCTTGCACATTAAAATGATCATACGCACCGTCTGGATTAAAACATAGTGTCTAATTTGCCTTGTCATTCCAGCTGACAGAAGTGAGGTGGTAGGATGTGCGTGCAGTTCCACAGATTACTTTGCTTTTAAAAGTAGGAAAAAGTACGAATTACAAGTTGAAGATCAGTTTACTAACTTCTGAGACTGAGGAAAGTAGAGAGCACAGAAGAAACAATTACTTGGGGTGCTAGTGGGTTTTAAGACACCTTCCGGATCTTTTATGATGCCTTCATTCACTTTCTTACTTTAAATCTGTCCTTTAATTTAGAAGTTACTAGTTGAGTTTTGCCCCTTTCATTTCAAGATGCAAACCTGAGGCAGGGTGTGAAAAAAGCCTGAGATTGGCTTTTCTCGAAATAATTATGCACATTGAGTCACCCGTTTTATTTATACCCAACAGTGTTGAAACCCCTCGTACTGTTTATTATAGAAAACAGGAGGACGCTGCCAGGGGGGAAGAAATGCTGTTTTGTGTACCACAACAAAGAGTGAGACACCGAAAACCAGCATCACAGCCTTAAACACAGACAAAACAAAGTCATCCAAACCAGCACTACGCAAGAAAAACATTATTTAGACCAAATACCCAGCAGGAATAGCCCTCCACTATTCCCACTGGGATCCATCCCTTTAGTCCCCTGGTTCAAAAAAAGAAACTTTCTCAACCCCTCTCACTCCCTTTTCTATAAACTTTGTTCCCATTTCCCAGCCCAAAAGTAAATTCTTACAATTATTTTGGCAATTAAATGTGTCACTTCATCAGTAAAATCTCGCAAATCCTCCAAGAACTTTAAGAAGGACCAAACCTTCACAGCCTTGGGCCCTTCTCCTGCGATGAAATGGAAAACCCTTGCTTCCACACCCACCCCTCTTTTCCCCCTGGAAAACAGGACAAACAGACATATGGAACTTAAATGGCTTCACTAAGGATTTACCACCTTTTCCCCTCCCCTTTCTCTCCTACACAGAATCAAAGCTAAAAAAAATAGATTAAATTAATTTCTCGTTCTGAAGGATTTTTGAGTAAAAGATGGGTTATATTTTTCTGTATAAAAAAAAGTAGAAATAAGAGTTGCTGGCATAGCTCTCTAAAGCAGACAAAAGTTTCCTCTACTTATTTTAAAAATCTTATTTTAAAATATCTATCCACACACAGATTTTAATTTCCTATTCCCATAAATCCCAAACCAGATTTTATTGTGGTGAATGACGATTGTTTTGCATGAAAAGCTCAAAGCAATTAATACTATTCATGGGCGTGACTGGGACTAAAATTAACAAATCTGTAAATGCCCTCTTGGAACCCAAGTCTTTCATTGTTTTGTTTTTAATTGTATGCTTCTACCTATTGGAAAATGTATAGTTGTATTTGAGCTTGGTTGTTTGTTTTTTTAAAAAACTAAATAGTCAGGGACTCATCCTTTCAGGATGGGATAGTCTTTCCCCAGAGTGACAGAGAGAGGGGAAAACATTCAGAACTTGCTTCGTGCTGCAGCTTGTACACAGTGAATGTTTTACAGTAACGTAATTCTGTGTCTTCTGTGATATTCTTCAGAAAGGAACAGTAAAGAGAGAAGAAATGCCACAAGTAATACAAAATGTATGAACTCTACATCTAGACTTCATCACTCACCTCCTCCTTCCCTTCATCCCCACACATGCATGTTTACCAGTAGAGGAACATGTGTGTAACAGGCTGATGTGTTAAAGCCCAGCAATGGCCTGCCTGAATCTGTGGACCAGCTCCTGCTTTTAGTGTGGTATGAACCCTTTTACCATGAAGTGTGCATGTCCCATGTGCACCCAGGGAGCCCATTCAGCAAAAGGAGGGAGAAGAGGGAGAAGGGAAGAGTTAAACTGGAAGCTGTTAAAAAAAAAAAAAAAAAAAAAAAAAATTTAAAAATTTACAGGAGGGCAGACGGGGGAGTGGGATGAGAAAGATTCCAAATGCATGTGTGGGAGGGACGGGAGTTGAGAAACAAGGATGTCGCTCTGCCTTGCATCACCCAAGTAGAGTACTTGCTACTTGTATCTCAAGTCTTTCGACCTCTTCCACAGAAAGGAATTTAACTCCAGCCGGATGGCTGTTGCACGCCATTACTGTTTCAGTCATTAGTGGATGCAGCAACACAGTGTCTTACACTTCTGAGGTTTGGAGGGAATTTTGGTCTCAGAAATCCTAGTGGGAGATGTCACCATTGAATTAAAGTGCCACAGCAGCTTTCTTGTCAGCTCCTGGAAGAATCCCTGTTCTTTCTCCTTATCCCTTCTTTACTCTGTATTTGTGTGTTGCATATGGACACATACATGTCACACATATGCACACAGTCACATACTGCCTCAGCAGACCTCGCAGCATTGTTCTCAAACCAACTTAGTGCTGCTTAATATCTTTAAGCTCCCACAGCGAACATGGCAAACTATGTGTTACTACGATTTCCTTGCTTGACAAGAACCTGAGAGCGCTGCTCTCTCCTGTGCCAGCCACGCAGTCTGCTCCAAAGTTCAAGGAGTTTTGGCTTCCTCTCGTGAGCAGAGAAACCCCTGAACTTCAAAAGATTTAGTTTTAGCGCAAGGAAGGACGGCACCTAGGAAGGAGGCACCGAGAACAAACAGGTTTTATAGAGACAGCTGTGGGGGGAGGCACGTTTTGTCCTCGGAGTCTTCATTTCACGGCGAGCTGGTCACCGCGCCGGACGTGGGATTTACGGTGTATTATGCTAAGCAAAATGTCACCTCCTCACACTTCGCCCGAGCCGGCTCCTCTCTAAAAGCCACCAACAACTGCAGGCCTGCGTCCTGCCGGGGAGGCCGAGGGCTGCCCTGCCCCCGCCGCGCCGCCCGCGCTTGGCGCGCAGAGCTGGGGGTGGTGCCGGGGCTGCCCGGGCGGCGGGCCCGGCCGCGGCCTCCCCGGTGAGTCACGGCTGCGCGGGGGCGAGGCCGGAGAGCGGCATGAGGGGCAGCGGGGCCGCGCCGAGGAGACAGCGGCCGGGCCAGGCCCGCCCGCACACCGCGATGCCGGGGCGCTGTGCGGGTGCGCCGGGGACACACTCATGCCCCGAGCACTACGTACGTGTAACGAGCCCGGGCAGGCCCCAGGGAGGGGCCCTGCGAGCGCTTCCCTCCGTCTCACTCTCTCCTTGGCACTCACAGAACATAACACTCGCCTCTTCCCCCTGCCCCCACTTTGGCACAGGGGCCTTGGGGTGTTTTCTCTTCCTTCGGGCAGGCGCACGCCAGGAGCAGCGCGCACAGACAAACACACACAGCCCCACCACAGGAGGAGGAAGTGTCACCCCCACACACGTGGATAGGGTGACAGAGCTGTAGCACCAGTCGTTCAAAACAACAACAATAAAATGAAATTAACAGTCGCCAGATGGCGGCTGGTACAACTTTGGAGCCGGTCTCCGAAGTGAGGGAGCATGTGGGAGAGAGCAGGCCACAAGGCGCCAGGAGTCGGCGGGGGCCGCGGGGCCGGGGCGCGGGGGGGCGGGCGGGGACTCACCTGTTCCTGACCAGGAGGTCTCCGTCTCCCGGGAGTGGCACGGGCGAGTCCTGCTGCAGGGTGACCGCTTCCCTGAAGTTTTGGCTCAGCTTAGTCACCACCAGCTTCTTCATGGAGCTGGGGATGGACGAGCCCTGGAAATCCAGAAACTGACGGGAGTAGGACATGTCCAGGATGGGCCGCGACCAGCTGCCACCGAAGGACCCGGCAGGAGCTGCCGCGGCGCAGGACGGCTGCAGTCGCCACCACCACCGCGCTGCCCGGGAGCTCAGCGAAGCGCCGCTTTTCGCGCTAAAACTCATGCCCTGCCTCGGCTCTCCTCTCCCGCCCCGCTCGGCAGAGCTCCGACTCGGGATTCTCCAGGCAGCTCGCAGGACGCGCCGGCAGGAAAAACTCCCCGCTCGCAGCTATGTGTGTACGTAAACAGACAAACCCCCGTGCAGCAGGTTCTCCCTCCCCTCCCAGCCGGTCCCTCCGCTGCACGGAGACGCCGCCGGAGGAGCAGCGGCAAGATGGTCCCCTTGCAGCAGCCGCTCCTCTTCTGCCGCCGCGGGCACTACCGAGGGGCGAGGCCGGCCCGCTCCCGCGGCCGTCCGTCCCGCCAGCCCCTGCCTGCCTGCCCGCCCTGCCTTGCCAGCGAGGGCCGGAGTATCTCCTAAAGGAGATGGTGGTGGTGGTGGCTTTTAGTTTGCACCCTACCTCTGACTAAGGGGTTTAAAAACAGGGGAGGGGGAGAGGGGGGGTAGACAGACGGACAGAGAGAAACGCCTCGGATTAACCCCCCCCCCCCCCCGCGCTCCGTTCTTTAGTTTACAAAAAGAAGGTATCTATCTCCCTACTAAAAAAAAAAAAAAAAAAAATAGAAAGGAGTAATTAAAAAAAAAAAAAAAGAGTGGGAATAAAGCACGGCAAATTATCGGCCGGGAAAGGTTAGAGAAGTGGGGAGAAGTTGCAGCTAATCTCCTAATGTTGTTATTAGCCGCCGCCGAGGAGCCGCTGCCCGCGGGCGGACGCTCCGCCCCTTCCGTGCGAAACGTTTCACTTCCTCGCAAGGTGCTACGAATCAACCCCGAGACGGCGGCGGCTCCGCGCCTGCCGCGGGAGGGGATTTAAACGGGAGAAGCTCTTCCCGCCGTCGCCGTCCTGCCGGGAGGGGAAGGGTAACAGGCTGCTGTCAGTTTGCTTGGGTCGCAGGGGTTTCCCCTGATCCCTGATACTGCCAGAAAATCTTACCCTCCCTTTCCCCCCTTGCTTCTTTCTTTCTTCTTAAAAAAAAAAAAAAAAAAGAAAAGAAAAAAATTTAGTCATCTCTCGCTGTAGGTTACGTTTGGGTGAGGGAGTCTGCGCAGCGAATCACCTGGGTCAACAGCCCGAAGTCAGTGTTGTGATAGAGCCGCCAATCCCAACTTGGTACAACTGCGTGGAGAAAAGCAATATAATAGAGATGTTGAATTGATGTCGCATGTAGTTCCCAGAATTAACTCCATCCTACCAGTATAAACAGCTCAATGTTTAATTGTGCGGTAATAAGAAGAAAGAAAATCCCCTTCTGCCCGAAAAAGAACAAAACTGCAGTTCCAAGTGCTTTCCTTTAGGAATCAGCTGAGTAGTTCTTATTTGCTTTCTTGACTTCAAAAAAAATTTAAAAAATAAAGAAAAAAAGGGAAGAACCCTTCTGTTCTCGCAGCTAACATTATATAAATCCCCAGACACATACTGTGCAAAATGTATTAGCAGTATGTTTCATATGCTGCAGTTCTCGCTCTGCAATCTGTTGGTATTTTAAAGTAAGGATGAACTGTAATCTCCCATAAATCATTTTTAATTCAGTGCTGGGTAGATGTGTGCCACGGCGAAGTATCATCTCCTGCCTGCCTCTTTTTTTTTTTTTTTCTTTCTCTTTTTAAGTTTGCTGGAAGAAGACCTTTGCTGAAGTTAAATCAGCACATGCGTCTTGCACAGCACTTCAGCAAGTGGATTATAATAACAACCCCCTCAACGCGTGTCTCACATGAGGAATCTTTTATGCCGTGCTGTATTAAGACTTTTTTTTTTTTTGTCATATTGTTTAGCTCTGGGAAAGGGAAAAAAATGAAAACAAAGCAATTAAAAAGATTGACAGGTATGGGTTTGTGTGAGACCTATTTGTAATTGTCAGGGTGACGTGGGCAAGAGGAGGAGGAGTAACAAACTGAAGCAGGAAAAGCAGCTCGATGTGTCTGTCTATCAGTTGAGACTGTCTGAGAGCCCTGGGATCCGAATGTGTGTTATATTTCAGTGAAAAGAGAAGAGAGGGAGAGTGGATCTCTTTCTCTCCCAGGAGTTTAGGGGGGGGGACAGTTCACGTTAATCTGTCCCACTCAGTGAATGTCTTTTCTTCCTCCCCCCCTCCCTCTCTGCACACACTCTCCGGGGTTTTTCTTGGTTTTGGCAAATTTTTTTTTGTGTGTGTCTTGTTTTTTGGTTTTTGGGTTTTTTTTCTTCTGTTGCAGATCGAGATCAGCAAAAAAAAAAAATCCATGATAAAAAATGTGTTTGCATTATATTTAGTAGCAGAAGAAGCTTCGATTTGTGGAAGAGAAAAAAAAAAGGGAGAGCAAGAGAGAAAAGTAGTCCTCTCCGGTGGTGACACTGTTTGATCTGTGACTGTTTGGAAGGTGGAGGAGTGACTGACATTTCCCATCCGGTGTATATGTATGTATGGGGGCTTTACTCCTTTTTATGATTTGCTTCCTTGCTCTTAGACTAAGTGCTGGGAGGAGAAGGAGAGACTGGATCGACCTCGTTTTTTGCACAATGAACAAACTATTACCAACGCAATAAAAAACCAAACAAACAAAAACCCCCCCAACAACAACAGCAACAACAACACACAAATCCACGAGCTTGAAACAAGCCAGCGAGCGAGCGAGAAAGTTGCGCTTTGAGACTCTTTGATCTCGGAGAAAGCCTGAGAGGGGGGGAGTGACTGAATTTACCGTCTCATCGCCGCCGCTTGCTCGGCTCTCCACCGCGAAGAAGGAGAAGAAGACGAAGAAGTGATTAAGGAAAGGAGGGGGAGAAGGGGAGAGAGAAAAAGGAGGAGAAAAAAAAAGAACGAAAGAAAGATAATGGATTTGGGCTACAGATTGAACTGATCAAATCTTATTTATTTTGCACATCTCCACTGGCATCTTCCCTGCTGCTGCTGCTGCCGAGAGGACTGAAGAGCTTTGTCTTATAAGGAACTTAAAGAGAGAGAAAGAGAGAGAGAGAGTGTGTGCGAGAGAGAGGGAGGAAAAATTAACCTTGTAAATGAAAACATTTCCTAAGCAAGTTTTTGGAGTGGCGGCGGAAATTGGCATCCCTGTCACCAGTCTGTGGCTTGCCTCATCCCACACCCCACCTTCCCCCCCGCCCCGCGCACCCCGCTCGCCGCGCCGGGAGCTGACCCGGGGGGGGAACCCGGACCGGGCGAGAGGAGAACCCGACCAAACTTTTTCTCCTTCCTCCCCCCCCCCCTCCCTCCCCCCCCTTTCCCC
>NW_024500239.1:8555333-8585333 GCF_017590055.1 Onychostruthus taczanowskii | reverse complement strand
GCAAAAGTGTGAATGTGAATTTTGATATCCAGTTTTCAAGTGCTAGTATTTGTGTTTTGGTTTGTTTTTAAGTAAAAATGTCTTTGAATTATTATTTATAGGTAGATACTGTTAAGACAGTACAACAGACCAAATAAAAGAAGGAGCTCTTTGCGAAATGATTAATAATGGTCTTATTGGCAAATCATCACTATTGCAAGTGTCATAGTTACAGCTCAGCTTTAAAGTATATGAATTTAAAACCTAACTATTGTGACTAATATTTATTTCAAAGTACAGAATGTGTCACAGCAGTAGGGCATCCTATTATTAATGCAGTAAACTCTTGCTGTAATAATTTTTGGTATGAGGTTGCTGTGCTCAAGTTCACAGCTATATAAAAGTAACAGTGAAACATGCCTTTTTTCAGCTGTATCTTGCTGTAACATGTGAAATGACTTGTTCCCAGGAAGAGCCATATGGGCAAGTTGTTCCATATTAAACTTACTACAGTATAACTTGGAGTTGGCCTTGTATGCTATAAAGTCTCTGGTTAAAACACCAATTTTAAAGACTGTTTTCAATTCTCTTCTACTTTTTAAATCAAATCAAGGCAAGGCATGGCTTTTCCAAGTAATGTATTCAGGTTGGAATTTCTTTATTTGAAAGAGTTCATGAATTCTTACCTGCTCTTTCATCACTATGATGCTGATGCTTTGCAAGGATCATGTCTGGGTCTTGCTCTATTTAAAATATGCTTTGCACTGCATGCAGTTGCATACTACATTACATGAATCTACCACAGTTTTTTTCTCTGACGGTGCCAGCTTATACTCCAGATCTTAATTTCACTGAAGGAATTTGCATAGATCCCACTTACTTCAAATGTAAGAGTAAAAGCTGCAAAGGAGTCGTGTTAATGCAGGCAGATTTGTGCAGAATATGATACGTAGCCAACATGTTTTCTTCATGTTTCCTTTGTTTTTTACCCTCAAAGAGGCACCTGCTGCTGCAAAGGGGCACTGCAGTAGCTTCCAAATCAGGAGCATTCACTTTCTGTGCTTGCAATAGATTTTTTTTCCCCCCTACTCTGAAAGTCACTACTGAAAAAGCCTTTCTGAAATAAAAGCACAAACACAAGAATGATATTTCAGGGTAATCTCTTTTTGCCTTAGCCACTGGTAGGTGAAAGGAAGAACGCTTATGCATTTTCAAAACAAAATGAAAAAACAACCTTTTCTGATAAGTTTTGTATTTTAAGCAGCCTTTTTTTGGAGAGAGGGAATTCCCTAGCTTCAGTTTATATTTACTGGAATATCGGTAGCTCGTGTAAGCTTGAGTTTTTTCCTTTTTGTTTTGGCAGTGTTTTCCAGTTGAAAAGAAGAGTGAAGTCCCAGTACTCTGCCTTTTCCAAACCTCTAGTTTGTAGTTGTACTTATCATCAATATTGCAGGCCCTGACACTCTGCAGCACTGTCACTGTATATACTGTGAAGGCAGTAAAAATGAGCACTAATCAATCTTTCAGGGAGAAGCAATGAGCATTAGAAGGCCACTATCCTGTGACTAAACACACCCCTTTTATGGAGTGTTGGTGCTAATAAAGGACAGCTTATTACTGAGGCAGAGACCAAAGCTTGGGTGAGGTCAACCATGACTGGCAGTCATCAGTCATTCTTAATGATACTTTTTCCCGTGCTTTCTAAGGGATTCTGAGCAGAGTGCAAATCATTCGGGGTCATCCATAGTTCATGTACCCACAGATGGCAAAGGTTTTGAAAGACTTTAGTTTAAACTTGGGTGTCTTTTTTTTTTTTTTTTTTTTTAAACGTTACTCAAGTAGGCAAAAAACCTCAAACAAAACAGATTTTGCTCGTTTGGAATGTTGTATTTTCTTTCACTCTAATAGATGTTTTACACACTAGAGTGCTTGTGCATTATAAAGAACTACATAAATTTATTTTTATGACGTCTGTCTTCTTTAATTATTACCTTTGATGTCTATTGGTGACTAAAGAGAGCTTAACAGGATTTCTCTCCCTTCTTAAATTTCGCAAAGTGAAACTCAGCCAGTCCCTGACAGATGTCTGTTCCTCACCTTCAGGATTATTTTATAAATCCCTTTCTGATGAGCGGAAGTGTCAAATCAAGGACAGGTCATAAAGTAAAAGTATAAACCTTTTAAAAGGAGACCTTGGTAATATATAAACATTTTGCACACTATCTGAAATTTTATGGACTTTAAAAATGATATTTTAGCAATAGGAAGGCAAAAGTTTAAAACACCAGGCAGTGTGCACATGTTTTTACATATATGCCATTCCCTTGCTCCTTATCTTTCTTTCTATAGTCATATTTTACATGTTTTGAGAAAATAGCTGTACTCTCTGTAGGGGCTGTCACTAAAGTTTGGGTTTCAAAGGGTCTCCCTATTTCATTTACTTTGAAATTTGTGCTCTTTTGAGTCGTTGTTTTTAAATTCCTCAATTAAGCACTCTCTGCACCACCTTGATGTTGGTGAGTGGGTATATTGCTGCTGTGATCTAGACAACTGCTGTCATTTTCAGATGGTTGAGATTATCTGAGATTTTACTTGAGCGAAACTGTTAGTTTATTTCTAAAAGCTGAGGTAAACTGGATTGTTTTTTGGGTCTGCAAGTCTGCAGCACCATGCAAAGAAATATTTTACAGTAGTACATTTCTTTATAATGCAAAAATCCTGATGGCAGGTTGGAGGGCAAGGGAATGTGTGTGGTTAAATGTATATACATACATTTATGCATATGAAAGTATAGAGACTTTAAAAATTGACTGTAACCGGTGGTGTAATTTTTACAGTTACAGATGACTTGTATTTTATTTTCCTCTTTGTACTGTTGAAAAGCCAAGCATGTACAGCATATGTAAACTGAAGAATGCACTTTCGCTTGATTAACATCAAAAGCTCATTTGTTTCCTGGTGTGTCTGTACAGCACCGAGCAATATAGGACTTGTCCCATGTAGAAACATTTAAAAGTTTCCATATTTTGTTGCATAAAGTGGTAACATACTGAGGGGAAGGGGAACAAGGTAAATAATTGTTTTAAAGGTCAGAGGGGTTTTTTTTCTGAAGTGTTTTGTGGCTAGGAAAATTGTCTGATGAAGTCCTTCATGGGGATGTGAATGTTTTCTTTCCTTGTTGGGTTTTGTGTCTTTTTTGTGTCCTGGTTAAAATCTCAAGTCAGCTGTGTGATGGCACAATTAACATGCCATGTCTGAAGCTTCAGCAGAGTTAGACAAGTTATTGGTGAACTAGTGTGCATCACTGGAAATGATGTAAAGCATGTGGAAATTACTGTCTGACAAGCAAATATTTATACAGTGTTCAAGCTGATAGCAGTGCTCATTAGGCCTGAACTGGGGGGGCCTGTTGCACTTTTGTGAGCCCCCATCCCCGTGATGCTCTCCAGTAATTGCTGGTGGAATTACAAGTGATGCTAGAAGGCAACTTACCTGGTGCAGCTGGCTTCGTGCAGGCACAGGGGTGCTCCCATGGGCAGCCCAGTGCTAGGTCAGGACCTGGGGTTACCATTCATCCAAGAAATATTCCTGTTCTGGGCTTTAAGTATCACATGAGACCTTTAATTTTCAGTTATGCGGAGTTGTGGATGGTGATGAGGAGGTGTGAGAGCATCTACACGGGGATAAAGATGGTGAAACTCGCATCCTGTCACCGCTGGCTTGCGGGCCTGCAGAAAGCCTGGGCTACCCTTGTGGGTCAGCTGAATGTGTAGGCATGACATTTTAGTGCTCTGTGGTGCTGGTTTTCTCCCTGGTCAGGGAATGAACGTCACCTTTGGGTTCAGTGTCCATCCTGTTCCCCTGTAGCTAGAGTATAAACAAAAACCCAGAGCCATTCTGTGCTTGCATCTCAACAAGGTGATGCGTGAGTTCAGCCTTTCACACAGGCGTAATGCTTGGATTTAGATACTGCATCCCTTCTCCCTCTCCTTCCCCCCACCACCCCGTACCCTCCTTGTGTTTTTAGATGTTTGGTTTTTTTCTTCCTATCTGAAATCCTTTATTTTGTCTTTACAGTCTGGTTGAATAGGAATCGTTTCGTTTATGCAGCTTTGTGCTTTTTCTCTACAGCTTGTATTTGCATGAATGTGTTGCAGCCTGATGCGAGTTCATTCGATTAAATAAAATGCTTAAATTGTAATCCGTGCAAAACGATCATATTTGAAACACTTGATGTCTCGGTGAGAATCCATTTAATAGTGATCAGATTTAAATGATTTAACACAGTGGTGGTGGTGGGAGGTGGGGGAGGGAAATAGAGTTTTAAGACATTCCTGTATATAAAAAAAAGATTAAACCAAATCTTTAAGCAGTCAAAAGATATACTGTATCCCCAGTGAAAGGGTGCTTTCAATCCAGTTATCCACTTTACCCAGTCTCAGTTTCCAGAACCTTCCACACCCCCCCTGGTTAAACCACTAAGCCTTTGATTCCTTCCTGATTACACTATGCAAGACATCTATCAAACACTGTCTTATCTGTTTGTAAGGCAGCTCAGGCCTCAGATTTAAGTCATGGGTTTTGGCTACAAGTTGGAGTGTGATTAATAATTGACTAATGTAGCTTTTATTTATCACAGGCTAGCACATTTCACCATTACCGAGTTAATTTATGTTAAGTGTAAGCTGTCGCTCAATCTGTTTTTCAACTTTTTTTTTTTTTTTTTTTTTTTTTTTTTTTTTTTTTTTTTTTAACTCTTTTTTTTTTTTTTTTTTTTTTTAACTCTTTTTTTTTTTTTTTTTTTTTTTAACTCTTTTTTTTTTTTTTTTTTTTTTTAAATCCTAAGTCTATCTTTCACTTTTTGAGAAACAAAATCCTTACACAGGGCACAGTCTTACTTGGTGCCAAAAAGTTGATTTCCTTTTCAGCGGAGCCATACATCACCGGCCCTCCCAGCTGCAGTGTCAGCCCCTGACAGAATGACATGTGTCATTTATCAAAGGGGCCAGGCCGGGCCTTGGGAAACGCACACGACAAAGCCTGAGAGAGTTCATTTCGCAGTCCCCTCCTACCCTCTGCGAGCCTCTTGCCAGGAAAGCCTGTGATGTTTCTGTCTTCGCAGCATTACTGTAAGTCCTTCAACCTTCACAGAATTAACCCTCGCTGCCGCCACTGCTGCTGCCAGACCTCCCCAGTGCTGCTGGACCTCCCCTTCCCCCGAGGGCTGCGATGCCCAAGTGCCATCCCAGCCAGCCCCAGCGTGGCAATAACGTGCATCGGGCTGCTCCCTCATCCACTTACCCATTCCTCCTGGTAACTCTTTTTTTTTTTTTTTTAATTCCCATATATTGTGCTCTATAAGAATTAAAGTCCTACGTTTTTCTATGGCAGGACAAGGTCAAAGACATAAAGAATAAGGTAATAAAGCATTTCAGTCATGAAAAAAAGGGTAGCCACTGTCCTGTGCACAGGTAGGGATTTGTGTTTCGTGTGCGGCAGTGGATGAGACAATCAGAGAGTCTTCCTTCCACCTTCCTGTTTAAAATTTCCTTCTGGTTATTGTGAAACCATGTGCTGAAATAAATAGAGCAGGTAGTTTCTCTGCGTGCCACTTCACAACATCTGAGCTGCATAGCACCAGCTTAGATGAACTGAGCTGGGAGGACTCACCACACTCCTCCTGAAACTCTATCAGCTAGAGGGGGCAAGGTGAGGAGAAGGAAAAGTTGATAGCATTTAACAGGGAAAAAATAATTTGCAAACCTCAAGGTGTCGCTTGCACTGAATAGTTTAATTTCTGTAATGTAGTTGCCTCAGTCCTGCAGCCCAGGAGATGACAAAAGAGTTAAAGCAAAAAATAATCTTTTGCCAAATGAAGAAGAGCATATTTTCAAAATATAACAATGTTTCCTGAAACAAAACTTTTTGCATGTGTGTGTGCACAAATGTGTTTTAAGTGGCTGAATTTTAAATTTTGATTATGTACAAAGAATATGAGAAAGTTATTGTCTCCTCCCCTCCCCCCACCAGATCACTCTTTGTACTTTGCATAGTTCCTACCACACTGAAGTTATTTACAGCATCAGATATCATTTAAAGAGATAGCTAAGGAGACTGTAGCCTCAGCTAGGAACTTTCCAGAAAGGAGTCCTATAAATTAGCCATTGCTCAGGAGTGGCTGTTTTCTAGTCAGGGCTGGTCCTTTCATTTGTCTACATAAGGCTAATTTATTTTTGCAGCCAGATGTGGGCTGACAGCCATCACTCAGAGCTTCCTTCCCCCACTGTTAGGAGGTCGGGAAAACAGTCACGTTTCCCATTTTACAGAATCCCCATCAACATTATTGAAGATGGATGTATCTTTAAAGCAAAGATTGATTGTGGATATCGGAGTTATGGTGTCATTTATCATAGTGAATATTATTTAGACTTGGATTGTACAAGGCTGTAACTTGAGACACAGCCAGGGGAGGGACAATCTGGAAACGAGGATCCATGAACTTTAATGGATGGATGCTTTTTCAAAGCTCCACTCACTATAGCATGATTTACTTTTCTTACAGAAAGGAAACAAGCATTTCAGTTTTAAAGGGCCAGCATGCCATCTTGTCCTCTTTAGTGGGTCCTTCACGGAGGCATCCGAGACTTAAAGCTGAAACAATAAATAGTGGTTGTAGCTGAATGTTATTTGTGTACAAGTGCTTTTATGCTAAACATATCTAGGTGCACTTGAGACTCCTGTCTTTGCAAATTGCACTGGTTATGCTCTCTGTTGAAGGGGTACTGTGGCTGAAGAATGCGAAGTATTGATTATAGGATGCAGTGATCTGAAATTTCAGAAGATCCAATAAATTGCATTACAACTGGCATTGTTACTTAGGCATGTTCATCTCTTCTCGGAGACAAAGAGCATCTAAGCTGCATACTCACTGCTTGAGGCATCTTATAGAAGTGGAGGATCCACTAAGTTGTGCACATATCTGGTGGAGCATCAACTTTCTTGGTTGTTAAGAAGTGCAGTAGACCTCAACAACTGTTTGCATGTTGTGCTTACATTCTACTGTTATGTAAAATTAAGAAATGTAGTTTGAGATCTTGCAGGTGGACACATGCCTTGTATTTTCAGAATATACATTTTGGAAAACTGATTGCAGCCCTGCTGAAAATATGAAGGCATGGCTCAGCTAAGTGCTACTTCTCATTTAGTACCACCAGCATGCCAGTGTGCTTGATGAATTTATTAGAATGTTTCATCCTTTGGAACTTGACTTTTGACTTTTTTGCAAATGAACTAACTTGAATTCAGAAAATCTCAGCTAGCTTCAGTTAAAGGGAGAAGTTCCTGAAACTGATAGCATGGATTTAGATACAATGCAAGCATGTGGCAAGCATACTTCCCCCCACATATTCTGGCATCTCAGTCCCACCTTGAAACTTTCTTCCCTTAGCATTATTTCCCCAATCACTTTGTTCAGGTAACCGTCTGCTCCCCAGGTGAAATTGCTTGTCTTCCATGTCCATCCAATTTCTGATTTTCTGATTTCCACTGATACCTTCCATTTCCCACTGATACAGTTCTTGGAGTTCATTTGCATGCCTCTGGTCATAACCTGGGGTGCCTGGCGACCTGCCCCTCTTCAGTGGGTCATGTATCACAGTTTGGGAATTACTGTGTCATATGACAGAATTTCACTGGACAGTAGTTTATTCATGTGGGCTGACACGTGTCTACTTAGAGGAAGGTAGTAGCATTTACCAGACTTGTTCTTGATGAAATCATCACATACTATCATTTAAAACAGCAGTTCCCCAAGGATATACTAAAACTTGAACCAAACTATCTTCTTTTTGTTTTTTTTTCCTTTAAACAAAACTAGAAATCACTTTGCTGTCATAAACCAAATTCAGTACAAGAGTTTTCATATGAATAGTCAAGCTCAAGAGTTTTTAAAAAATCCAAACAATGAAAGCAATTATGAACATCTGTTTTTGAATGCATATGTGTTCTGTACATAACAAACAGAGAAATCCTATTATCTAGAACAATAAAAGGGAATTTCCCTTTCTCTCTGAACACTCTCTGGGAGGAATATGGCCTTCCACTTAGAATCCTGATTTGGTTGGGTTTGGATTTTTTTCTTTTATTAATGAATTGAAAATGAGGATATCTTATTTTTTTCCACTTTTCTTTTTTTTTTTTTTCCCTCTATTTCTTGTAGCCGAGATTTCAATTTCAGGGACACTAGTATAAATCCTGGGAATCTATTTTTACACCTGTGCAGCTGAGATCAGAATGCCTCTATGAAGGCCTGCTATATTTACTCATACATAAAAAGTATTTTTCTCTTGCTTGAGAAACATACAAAATGTCTTCAAAGAGGAAGCAGTTTATCAAATTCATATTAATCACAGCATCAATAATGTTGACCGGGGTCAAGTCATTACACTAAATATATTGTAACCATTATTAATGCATGTAGCCCAGTGCCATAGCTATGATATAAGACTGCTGTTTCCTGATTAAAAGCTGTTTGGTGATGCAGAGATTCAATACAGATTCTCCCTGCCTTGTGGTGACTGACAGTAGCTTCTGGTATTCTGCTTTCTTCTGATAGTGGAGTATATTAATATGAACACACCTTACAGAGGGGGCTAAAAGAAGTGCAGAATGCAGAAAACAAAAGTGTCTAATTTCAACAGCCACAACTGTGCATCCATAAGGCAGCCAAATTTATCATGGCACATTATGGAGTGCAGCAAATGTCATGAAAACCATTGTTTTTTAATTTTTTTTTTCCATGAGAGTCTGAATGAGGTGATTTATGGTAGTTATCCATCTTAAGGGTCATCCATCAACTTTTAGTTGCTAGGCAATCAAACCAACAGCTGTTTGCTTTGAATCAAGCTGAAAAGTTGTCAGTCATCACATGCAGGTATGACCTTAGTGGTTAAAAACATTATCATGCATGTAAAATTAAAGAGACAAGTCCTTGTTCTCTCTCTCCCATAGTGTGGCTTGTTACTTCCCATGAACAACACAGGTAGCAATGGCCCCAAAGCTTTTATTTAAGGCAACATTTTGGAAGATCATGGGGCATCTCAGAAATATTTGTGTGCTGACGTAGAAGTTCTTTGTAGAGAAAGAGTTTAGCAGGGTGGTTTCTCAGATGCAACGTCAAGTTAACTAAAATAGAACTTTCTGAACTCAATCTTATTGGCACATTTAGAACCAAGGGTAGATCTTGAGAAAAAAAAAAACAAAAAACCAAAAACAAAAAACAGTTGTAAGAGGCTACAGTTTAGTTGAATAGGTGCACATCTTGCTGCTGAGGTAGTTAATGGTGCAATATTTAATGTAAACAATGCTAGGAAGCTCTTTCCAGGTGGAGCTCTGAGCAGCCTGATCTAGTGAAAGGTGTCCCAGCCCATGGCAGAGAGGTTGGAACTAGATCATCTTTAGGGTCCTTTCCAACCCAAACTGTTCTATGAATTTGTGATTCTATGATTCTGCTGTTTTACTGTGTCCTCTTAGAGTAAGTCTAGAGGACACGGTGATGAAACCTCCTAAATTCCATGTACATACTTCCACCATGTTTGTTACTATAAACAGACCAATATCACTTGTGATTTGGAGGCATTGTATTTAACAGTGAAGAATGACCTGATTGTAATATGAGAATATGAATTTGTTTCCCTTCCTTACATCTGGTCTTCTCTTGAAATTGCTTGCAAGAAGTTATTTTAATTGCCATTTGGTTCCACTGACTGCCATTCCCTGTTAAACAACTTCAAAATGACTGACATGTAAAGTGAGCTGGATTCTGCAAGAGCTACTAGAAAATACTGAAGAAGATTGGAGGTACATTGTTGAGAAGACAACAATGTAGTTTATTTCAATAAACTATACAGTTGCCAACTTGCTGTTAGTTCCTGATACTTGGAAATTGCATGCATCTCCAGTGCTGTAATCTTGAGCCACAGAGCTGCTGGCAGATTGACAGAGATGTAGCAAATGGTCAGAAATGCTCTGTGCAGAAGTGGAAAGGGGATGGGAAGTGAGCCATTTTTGGGAAAAAGCTGCCTTCGAGCCATTTTTTACCAAATGTAGCCAGAGGACTACCTTTATCTATTGATTGAGTATTGATCAAATATGAGCTGCAGTTGTTGAGGTGGAAATGTTCTGCAGAGAAAATACTTGTTGTCATAGGTTTTTCTGAGACCTCAGGCCATTCTTCAGAAAGGTGTGTCTTACCTCTCTGTTAATTCAGACATGCTTGCAAACCTGAAGCCAGCACCTGACACGTGCTAGTTGTTGATAAATCTTACTTTCCCAAGACAGTATATTTTCCTCTGCTAACCTGTGTGAAACAGTAATTGTCTTGTCTGCTCAGGGATTCTGCTATGCGCTAACTAATCATGGTAAGAGAAGACTCTGTCCTCATTTTGATAAATCTTTTATAATATTTCAGATTTTATTTACATAATTACCCAATTGTCTTTGTCCCCTTAACGTCTTTGACTTTCATTTGTGTATAAATTTGGCTGTGCACCTCTTTAGATGTCAGTGAAGCTAATAGTGAACAATCCTGTGCCCTTGAAACTACCGTGTCATCTGCGCAGGCTCTTGCGTGGGCTTCCAATCACGTCACATCTGAGCACCTTCCAAGTGTTAATGTAAAATATATGTGCAAAATACTCCTTGTAGTGAATGCACTGATGGGTGATAACCATTTTCATAACATCCTTGCCGTCGTATTTTCACTTATCATGTGGCTCACACCAGGTGGCTTGTTAGCAGTTGCTAATGAGTTTGTTGTAGTGTGGGAGGTTCCCAGGTTGAGAGCTACACTTCAAATTTTGCTCCCTCACTTGGGCTGTTTCCAAGACTTGTGTGTGTATTCCTAACGTTATTTCAAAACACTTCTAGCACTTAATTTTGTACTTCACAGAAATATAGATGCAGCAAATGTGTGAACCAAAGCTTATCATGATGTATATATTTCTATTTGTCCCTTGAAAAAAAGCCCTAATACCCTTTCCTCCCATCACAGTATTATTTTCTGTATGTCTTCTCAGTAAAATAGATTAGTAACCCTGTAAGTCCTAAATGGATCTCCTGGCATTTTTGACTCCTTTCCGTTTACAGCAAGCAAAACCTTCTTTTCTACTCTATTTTTTTAAGATAGTAACTACTTTAGCTGTAGAGGAAGAAAGTTGATGTTGGTTTTACAGGAAATTTAAGGAGAAAATGATCACTTTGGGACAGATAGTAGTACCCTGTCAAGTATTATCCCATCTGCGGGAAAATAGTGAAACTCATAGTGGGAAAAAGTGGCAGAATCAGGGCTGTTTGATCAGGTTTAATCTATGAAGTGCCTCACCTACTCCTTTAACCTTTTGTATAGCTCAGTATGTAATCCACCTGTCCACATCACCAGAGGGACAAAATGAAGAATTTAGACTGCTATTGAACAGAATGAATTTCCATAGTGGATCAACCTAATGTTACAGTGATGACACGTGGTAATTTGATAGTTACCACATAATAACAGGAACAATGCAGCACATACAGTACTGGGAAACTCCATTGGATGCAACAGTAATTACATGGCAACTCACTGACTGTTAACACTTTGTCGTCTGATTACTGAGCACTTAAACCGTGTCAGTGATGTAGTTAACACAGCTGGTTTTGTAGTTCAGGTATATTCAATAAACTGTGTACTTTTTCTTTTTTTAACTCCTTGGCCTCTATATTTTTGGAGTGGTTATATCCTGTGTAACATGAAGAAGAATTTTTTTATTAAACTGCAGAGTCATGCCTCTGTTCTTCTGAATTTTATTGCTCTCCAGATCTGGTGAGTTTGCTTTACTGATGCATTCCTGGGAAGATTAAAAAAAAAAAAAAGAAAGAAAAAAAAGAAACTCAAACAAATTTCCAAAATTAGCCTTGTAGCCCTATGCTCACTTATACCTAGCAGTCCTACTGGTGTCTATTGCATTTATTTGTACTGAAATAGAATCTTAAAATAAAGTTAATGCTCAACTGTTAAGAATGTGATTGAGTAATATAGTGGGATTGGGTTTGTATTCAAGACAAATGGAGAATCACATACACTCAGTATGGTTTTGCCTCATTTATTTGAATTAAAGGTAGGAGATTACATGAGCATTTGAATTCCATATTTGTAAACAGTCTTTGGCTTTGTGTATAAATTATATTTATATAAATCTGTAAAATTGCTTTCGTGACTTTTGGTTAGAGAAACAAGAATTTTGTTGTCTAAAGACTCTGAGTCAAGATCAGAGCCTGTTCAGTTAGAGGCTGTTTGGAAACGCTGAGCACAGACTCCACCCCCAAAGGAGACAGTCATGATGAAGGAGCAAAAAGTAAGGAGAGACATCATTACAGTGAAGTCTTGTCTGTAGGGCTGGTAGTACAGTCCACAGTCCGTGGTGCATTCTTCAGTCCTTTACAAAATCACACATATCCCTCAAGACTAGCCAACTTCCAGCTAACTTACATTTCCACTGAGAGTCCTTGATGATGCTTTTTCCCATCCTCTCTTGTAAAGGTTAGCACTTGCAGGTATTCTTTTACAGGCAGTATGTAGCATATGTTTTATATTGTATATTTTAAGTGACATTATACTTAAAGAGTATTTCTTAATTTGAACTTTTAATTTGCTTTATTAAGCATCAGGTAGATGAAATGAAAATTTAGTTGGATGATCAAATAAACTTGTAATCTATTCTATTATGTATGTGGGACACAGCTAATTTTTAACATTAATCTTTTTTCCCTTAAGTAGTCAGCAGCATCTTCTTTTAAGAGGTTTCCAGATTCTAGTAGATCCTGATGAAGTATGGTTTACTTCCTCAGGTGAATGGCCCAGTCCTTCAGATTAAGTATTCTGTTTACATGTGGAAAGCACTCCTTCATATGCTGTACTTTTGAGTAAACTTTTGCTTAGATCAGATACATCTTTCAAGGTTTGTGCCTTTGTACTGTATTTTCTATATGGAAAGAGCACACAGAAAGAAAACATTAGTATGTAGAAAAAAGACTGAACCAGGAGCATCCCTGCAATGCTTTTCACTTTAAAAATAATTTAATATAGGCTTTTGATTCCTCTTAGAGAGGGTTTCTAGACTAGAGAACACTATGTGTAGCAGTTTCAGAGAAAATTCAGCAAAATTCACAGTCTCTGTAATCCCCTTCCTCAGCCCAATGCCACCCTGCCTATATCCATCTTTCTATACCTTTATGTTTTATAAACATTTTGCCAAAGACCTGTGAGTTTACAGCAGTGTCAGAGCTGTGATACTTTTGCACAGACCAGAAATACAGCAAACATAACCGTGAAAATTTGTTACTACCACCACTGTTCTGCTGCTGCCCTTCTGCTGAAGGCCACCACTCCCACAGCTTTGGGGATTACCTCTTCCAGCATCTCTGAGAACACATCAGCATTCCTCAGCTGCTTCTTTGTTCTGTAAATTTCCCAGTCTGACCATCCGGGAGCCAGTCCAGCATTTGCACTCATCACCTGAGCTGGGACTGAAGCCCCTTCGCAGCTACACACTCCACACTCACAGACCAAATTTCTCTATTGGCTCGAGCCTGGATTTCCCATAGCAAAATCTCAGATGTCCAAATCCTTCAAATAATTCAACCACTAAACAACAAAATAACAGCTCAAACTGAGTGCCTCTGAGGAGGGGCCCTGGACAAAGAAAACCCAGGGCTTTCATACTCTTACAGTGTAAGTGTGCAAAATCTGGGGTGCTCAGCCCTTGCTGTGTCTCTGAGTGTTCCGTTCACCACCTGCCTGGGCGCAGGTCCCTGTGCCCTTGGTTATGCAGAGGCTCGGCATTTCACATCCTCTTGTCAGGAACTTCCATCACCCGGAGCTCAACTTGCAGCAGCTTGCACTGCATCTGCACACCCAGCTACCTGCACTAAATGTGTCCTTCAACATCTGTACAGTCTCTGCTTCACAGAGTGAATCTGCTTTCACTGACAGTCTACACCAGGTGCAGCTAGGCTTGTTCTTAGAAGCAGAACTTTAGCTAGCCCTCTTTTCAGAAACTAAATGCAGTTCCTTGGAAGTGCTTTGTGCCTGAGCACCAGTGTGGCTGCTACACAGGTGTACAGTGAAATGGTTTGAAGTGATGCGTTTCCTTTAGAAATATGCCATTCTGTATTTGGAGACAATGATCTCCTTGCCCGCCATGCAAGTATAAGTTTAGATATCTCTTGCACCAGCTGTTCATCTTACCATCCTTCATCTTTGCCTAGCAAGCTACATCACTGAGGATAAATCACAGAATCACAGGATGAGTCAGTCTTCTCTATGGAAGAGAGCATAGTGGGTCATTTGGTCCAACCTCACTGCTCAAGCAGTGCACATGACACAGAATTGTGTCCAGATGGTTCTTGAATATCTCCAGTGGATGAAAACTCCACAGCATCTATGGGCAACCTTTTCCAGTGCACAATCACCTGCACAATAAAGAAGTTTCTTCCTTGTGTATGGTTCTTGAATATCTCCAGTGGATGAAAACTCCACAGCATCTATGGGCAACCTTTTCCAGTGCACAATCACCTGCACAATAAAGAAGTTCTTCCTTGTGTGAAGGAGGAACTTTGTGTGCATCAAAGTCTGCCTGTTGCCTGTTGTCTTATTGCTTGGCACTACCAAGAAGAACCTGTCTCCATCCTCCTGACATCCTCCCTTCAGAATCTTACAGACATTGATAGGATCCCCCTCTCAGTCATGTCTTTTTGAGGCTGAACAGGCCCAGCTCCCTCAGAAGCATTCCTTGTAAAACGAGATGGTCCAGTCCCTTGATCAACTTTGTTGCCCTCCGCTGGAGCTGCTTGAGGAGCTCCATGTCGCTCTTGCATTGCAGAGCCCAGAACAGGACACAGCACTCCAAATGTGGCCTCACTAGGGCTGAGTAGAGTGGTGGGATCACCTCCCTTGAACTGCTGGCAAAGCTCTTCGTGATGCACCCCAGGACACCATTGGCCTTGTTGACCACAAGGGCACTGCTGGCTCTTGGACAGCTTGTTGTGCACTAGAGTCACCAGGTCCTTCTCTGTAGAGTTGCCCCACAGCAGGTCAGTCCCCAGTCTGGGCTGGTGTGTGTGGTCATTCCTCCCCAAGGGGCAGGACCCTCTATTTGCCTTTGTTGAATTTCAGACAGTTCTTCTCTGCCCATCTCTCCAATCTGCTGAAGTCTTTTTGAAGGTCTGCATGGAAATCTATCCCTGAAACCTAATTTTTTCTTTTGAAAATAAAATTAATTGGATTTTCCCTAAACCAGCTTTTCTCTCTAACCTCTTGACTCACTAGCACCGGGGATCGGCTATGTTGCTACTCTTTCTGCCACCTAACTTTTTTAGTGAGATTCTGAGATGTACAATGACAATGTACAGTTTCAGGGGTGCAGTAATGGGTGGTAAGCTACAAGAGGGAAAAGCAGGTACAAGTATAGTTGTTGCAGAAAATGGATTGGAGAGCATTCACAGTGTAATCCTGATGTAACCTCAGACTCAATGCCTAAGTTTAGGTTTAAGTTTTTTCTGTCATATATTCTTGTCACAAATTTCATATGTAAGAAAACAACCCCAACTATTCCATTTAGATGTAGTGTTTTCATTTTCCTGTGGTTATGCTCTCTTCAAAACAGCTGAAAAAAGTTCTTCAAAAGCCTAGATGAAACTTACGTGATTTCATGTGCTTAAAAATTATTTCTTTATAATCTATTTACAGGAGACTCTTTTTATTATTTTTTAAAAGTTTGTAACTTCGTGTCCCATTTTCCTCTTTTAACTAGCCTTTCCTAGGAGTAACTTCAATTTCTTTATGAGCCTTGCAAATGATGAATAAGTGGATAAAACAAACAATTCTCTAAGAACCCTTTTTTTTTAATAATAATAAAAGTGACGTAAGAAGAGAGCGCTTCACTTCATCTTTTTCCATTTTTTTGTCTGTGCTTTTGAGGCATATTATCTATTCTGAGAAAAGCTTGTGAGTGTGTGTATTTATTTACATATAAACAAACTTGTGAGTAAAATTGTGTAGGGTGGTAGTAAAATGCCTGTTTAGTTCAGTATCATGAAGCGCAAGGCCAAAAGCAGAATGATTCTGCTCCTTGAGAAAGGTGTTTGTATATAACCACATGTATCTTAGGGACATTTGACTGCATTTTGATTTTTTTTCCTTTTTTTTTTATGCTTGTGCAGGGTGTAATGGGGGGGAAAAAAAATTCCATCATTCGTATTTTCTTCTGAAGCGGCTCTGCTGCCACAAGCCATGTTGATTTCAGGCCTCCTGCTCAAGTTTGCTGAAACTGCTGTTTGCCTGATGAAATCATAACATTTATGAACTTGATTCCTTGTATCTATGCATATGCAATTTGGGGTGCCTCATTTTCAGCCAATGGATTCAGGGCTGCATCAGTGTCAAACCGGTGGAAGTGTGAACAGAATCAGATTTACAGGATCTTTGAACTCCTTGGTGATTAATGAAATTCTTAATTCTGAAAGTGTGACAGGAGGATAATCTTGACAATATTTCCCCCTGCTTTCTGTGGGTAGAAGGATTTGAAGCCGACAGTGGGAGTTGGGGGTCCTGACCTGTTCCATTACGGTGATTCACTTGTTCAGGCTGGAATCTCCCATGTAAATCCCTTCTCATCTCCCACATGCACCTGTACCTCATGCTTCTGTAGCTGGAGGAGATCCTCATGCTATAGAGTTAAACTGTACTTCCACTACTCAGAGTCTGGCCAAGAACCAGAATATTCCCTTATTTTAAGCTAGTCCTGAAGGAATAGTGCCAATTCCCAGTGCCTTCAACATTGCTCTTGAAAGCTGGGAATTAAAAGAACTGAACTCTGTTTCTGTGCCTTAGCTTTTGCACTTATAAAATTAAGTTAGCAGCAGTTGCCTTTCTGCATTAAAGATTTTGAGATTGACTTACAAAAGAGCATAATATAATTGGCAAGATGAACATCTAACAGCATAGAGTGGCTGATGAATACAGGAGCATCGTCTCAGTTTTGCTGTTTGCTGTTTTTTTCCCTTTAAACCTCAGTATGGAAGGAGACAGTGCCTATACAGCAGTTCTTTCTTCTAGTAACTCCTATATTTAACATGTAGTTTTTAGACAGATCTGCCAAGATGTGTAATTACACACAAGCACATCTCCATGGCTGAGAGTTTAGATTCCTGAATAAAAGTTAGACAGATCAGTATTTACCATGGTGGGTCTAGTCTTTTGTTGTTAATGGTTGGTAATATGGGTTTTTGGGTTTGTTTTTTTTAGAATCTGGTGGCTATGCCTTTTATTATATGCATTATAACCAGCCGTGTAACTGGGACTCTCAGGGCCCTTTGTTATTTGGAGTTGGTGAAAACGAGCAAGTACATGCTGCAATTAATAAGTTGTGAAGAGACTGATTGTTGCAACTGAAATGGTGAACTGATGTAGTTACCCAAAAAAGATTGGGAAGCAGTGACCTAACTATCACCCCATGGAGAATGAGGCTGGTCTTAAATTTGTGAAATATCCCTGTTTTACAACACTGACTATAAGAAAGGATTCTGTTAAAAGTTAATGGAGGAGTTCCAATGGAACCCTATTAGATTCTTCCACCATTAAATGACTGATACAGACTTTAAATGGATGTTTTAACTAGGCATTGTTATCAAAAGGACTATTGCACAAATTAAAACCGGGCCCATAATCAGTGAAGAGAAGCTGGATTTACTCCTCTGCCTTTGGCATGGGGGATTCTGTGTGTGTTTGTGTGTACAAGTAAAGGAATGGAGAAAATGTTGAAGGAGAGGAAAATGGTTAGAAGTAGTAATTAGAAAAGAGAAATGGAACATTTACATTTTCAGAAATATATGAAAGTTTTCCAGTGAAAGCATTATATGGGTAAAGTAGGTGATATACACTGAGATTTTATCTATTGAGCAAATTTGGACAAGAAAAGGAGGAGAATCTCCTCTCAAGATTCTGCAAGCTACTAGGTATCCTGAACTTCCATTAAATAGAGTTGAGGAGTGGGCTTGCCTCTGAAAAAGCTTGGACATCATAAACTCCTCTAGTGTAATTCTGACCCTGGGTAGGCTGAAGCATCTGTAAATTCTGAATATAAGGCCATGTTTTTGCGCAGCTGCAAAAAAAGTGGTTTGCAGTAGAGTCAATGTAAATTGATTTGGAGCTATCTCCCATCTCCTGCTATGATGGCAATATGAAGTGTTTACATGCAGAGTAGAGGATTTGACATTCTGTTTCAAACTCAGATGTTGGCTTGGTGTTGTGATATTTTAAAGTTTTGTTTTAAAAAGCATCAGGGAAAGAGTTTGCTGTCTCTGAAGTTAAAGTCAGTGAAATTCTGGTTTCTGACATTCTTTTTCTTTCCCATGCAGAGTGCATGCCTTTCTGTGGTGCCCCTGCCATGACCCCCTCTCTAACCTGGATAGATTACCCATGAGGGGTCATTTGGTGTCCATCCTTGTGTAGCCATGGCCATCTCATTTAAAGGGACCCTGCCACATAGTTCTTTAAGCCCCCTCTGTGATACAGTGACAGTTTTATATTCTGTTAGCAGATGTCATCTTAGTTATTTCCCCATCCTTCCAGTGAGTGAAAGCTCTGTCAAAAAACCCCAAAACAGCTCAAAAGAAAAACAGAGCAAGGTAGATCATTGCTGTCACTCCATGTCCCATGTGCAAACAAACGCTGTGCATATGTGGGGCAGTTGCTGTGCGTTTGCATAGATGTCTTTATGCAGGGGAAGTAAAAAAGTAAGGTGTTTTGCTGTTCAGCCAGAACCAGCTAAATTTGTATCGTGTTTTATTTCAGGACAATCATGGTGATACTTTTCACAAATAAATTTTCCTTTTTTTTCCTCGTTTCTACAAGGCCCTGGATTTTACTTGTCTAAGTACTTCCTATTGAGGTGCTTTAGTACCTCACAAAGTGCTCTTCTGGCCTATCTAAATATGGGACATTATCATGATAGATTATTTCCTCCTGCTCCCTGATGCCTTCTAGTGTATTGCCAGTTCCTAGCAAACCTTCTGGTGCAGGCTGCAGACAAAAGGAAGGTCCAAACCTGGTGATGGCCCCCTTGGCATCTGGCCTACCTGGGTATCACTGGCTTCTAGAAAAGACTGTCAGTTATACACAAATTATTTCAAACACATTTTATTTTGTGACATGGCTTATTGACCACCAGAATAAGAACATCTGAGCCTTTTCCTCTCACTTGTAGTAAAAATTTCAGATTTGGCATAAGCATAATTTTTTTTTTTTGAGAAGGGCAGGTCTAGATCTTTTCTCTCTAAGGCACTGAACTGGTTTAATTGAAAGAACAATTTGATTTGCTGCTGTAGCTGCTGCTACAATGAAATAGCTTGGAATGGTAGCAAATTTTTACTTCTCTCACCCAAAGCAAGGATTTAATACTGGCAGGTGAACCTGTGAAGGCTGCTATCAAGTATACAGAGACAATAACTGTCTTGGAGGTGGAACTTTGTCAATATTTTTTGCCTTGGGCCAAAAAACATTCACAATAATGGAGTGCTAAAGCCCTGCTCAGAAATGTTACAGCTTGGAAAAGGGGAATTTATTCCAAGTTTTAGAGTGCAGTATTTTGGTAGGATGTGTGGTTTCTTAATCATCCTTATGTTGAAGCATCAACCATCAAGACATCTGGTGGACAACCAAGGGTTTGCTTCTTGTTCAGTAAGAGCTGTCCTCATACTTCAGGTCATACAAAGCTGGCTACATGACTGCCCTTAACATGTGTGTTGTTATGCATGTTTGAACCAGTCTCTTCCTGTGCTCTGTAACCTGGGCAGAGGAATTATTTTAAAATTATTTTTAAGTATCCATAGTGGGACAGGGGAGAGAAAATTCCAAATTACAATGCTGAGAAATTGAATAGATGTTTACAATCTACTTTGCCTATTTCTTTCTGAAATGATTATGAGATGATAGTCATAAAATGATTGGGAGAAGAGATAATAGAAGCCTCTTGGGATTGTTTGTATAATGTGAGTATTTTATAGTGTCATAAATAGCAAGCCAACTGAGCTCTTATAAACTTATTTTATTAATGCACATTGATTTATAATTATAATTATTAAGCCCAGGAATGCAGACAAATGCATCCTGTTTGGAAGCAGGTAAACAATTAAAGAAGTAGCTCTTAGAGACAATGGGCAAGAGCAGACAAGAGGGAGGGAACTGTGCTCTGGAGTTTGCCAGCACAAAGGTTGACTTCTGTCTAATGCTGTGGTAGACTATGCAAAATGCTGCATCTTCCCCTTTACCTGTATTTTAAAATGAAGATTAACAATATGAGGCAATATATCTTTTGAAAAAGTTGTTAGGTGCAACAATCTAGGGATTTTTGGGCACTGGTGGGACTTTTTGCACTGTGCAAGTGCAGAAAGACTTTGGTTTGGTAAGTCATGCAGGAAAATCTCTTCACTGATCCAAGCTCTGGCAGTAAACTGAACTCTAACACTGCCAGCTTTTTAGCTGTATCTTTGATGCCAGTATATAAATGCAGAAATAAACAAAAAGGCACCATGTTAGTTTCAGCTGTTTCAAATAACCAGTAAAGAAATACCAGTAAATAGTGTTTTCTAAAAAAAGCAACCAAACAAAAAAAAGAAAACAAAAAAACCCACAAAACAAAACAAAAACCAAAACACCCCAAAATTAAAAAAATACCTTCAAACTCTCATCATTATTTTCCTGAAGTTTTTAAAGGCAGAATTAAAATAGTTTGAGATTAGGTGACTGTATTGTGTTAAAGGCAGGAAAAGTTAACACTCTAAAACAACATTCCCTGCATGATACATTATTTTTACTGACTTCCAATACTGAAATTTTTTAAAATGTGAGCTTATACTCTGAAAGCATCATTGGAACAAGATATTTAGTTTACTGTGTATGATGTTTCAACCAGCTTAGGAAGTTCTAGCTTTTTGTAATGATCTCTAATAGTTTGGGGTGTCCAGTCCTCATTTTGTGTGGCTTCTCATGTTGTTATTGAGGCTCAGGTGTTTTTTTTTGCAACTGTGAACTCATCTGTGTGTTTCTCTGATGTGGATTTGAGTCCATGACATGTATGTATGCACGCCAGAAATACAGTAACCTAATTTCTCAAGGGTTAAGCAATGCCTTTCTTTAAGTAAGTGAGCATTCCCAGTGCATTTTAAAATTGTTTCTAGATTTTAAGTAATGAATTGGCTTGAAATCTGCACCCTTAAATCTCAGATTTGTATTTGTAGATTGTTGCAGGAAAGGAAGAACCTGACCATGAGTGGCAGTCAGCTCTCTGACACACAGAGGAAGCTTATTCCAGAACTCGATGGAATGTTTTCCTATGAATGAACAGGTATTATGGTGTAAGGAGCTTGGATATGTCAATCCAACCAGATTCTGGTGGCTGCTTAAGATTGTATGAAATATCTGGATGTCTTTTGGCTGTAAGTGCAGTCCCACCCAAAGAGTCAAGAAGTGCATCCAAGGTTTTCTACTTTAAAGGTGCCTAAGTGTGTGCGCCACAAGTCTTTCATAATAGACCCAGTATTGTTTGTTATTTCTTAAGTAATAGCATAGCCACTAATAGAATGTTGTGTTTTTCTTCAGATAGGTAAAACCAAGTAATGAAATTCAGATTTTATTTTCCATTAGAGCTGCAAATTAGTGCCATGTATAGGTGTAGTATTTTTTGTAAGCAGATGTGGGATTAAAATATTTTTGAAGGTAATTGGCTTGTTTACTGTTCTCAGATAGGTAAGAATATTCGTATCAATATTGATGAAAAATGAGTATCCTCTGTGGTTTCAGGACCTCTTGTTTTAGTATTCTAGCATATTCACAGGGTTCCCTGTTTAAATAAATTCATGTTTGGATCAGAAAAAAACAAGCCCTCATGGATTTGTATTTTGCCATCCACACACTTGGTAATTTTTATGAAAAGACCAAACAGCAAAAGGCAAAGCCTCGAGGTCTCCCCTCACATTTTAGCGAAGATTTAACAGCAGGATGACATAGTGAATAAGGGCCTTCTTCTGTGATTTGCTCAGTACCTCCTATGATTTACCCTCGGTGCCAATAAGGGCAGGCAGTATTTTTCAGAGGGTATGCATCCCATGGTAGAAGCAGGTCCTAAGAGTTTTATGAGGCACACTGTGAAACAGCGACAAAAGCTGTAATCTGAACATCCCCACACTTCTCCAAATAAAAGGCACAAATATATTTTATATTGTGGCCTTTGCCTTTTTGTTTGTTTGGCTTTGGGTTGCTATAGCTGATGTACATGCTACTTAAGTGTATGGAACAGTACCGAGTAAGTCACTCGCCATCGCTGAAGAGCTGCGGACCCAGCGGGGCGTGTGCTGGGACAACACTCGTGTTAGTGAAGCACTTTCCAGTGCAGGCTGGATGAGAACTTGCTGTGCCCCTGCAGTGGGTGGGCAAACACTGCCTGCTAACACCTGGCAGGCCCCTCTCCTTCACCTGTAACTTCACAAATTCTTTTCCCTACGTTGCCAGTGTCTGTATTCTGCACCAGGGAGTACATGGATGCTAAGATTGAACTATTAAAATGAAACAGTATTTGAGCTTTTCAAGAACGAACTAACAAGTGATGAAAACACTTTTTCTGCTCATTTCGTTTAATGGTCTCCACAACCCACTCAAACTAAAATAATTGTAAAAAAAATCTAACATTTTCTTTGGAACAAAGAGGTGATTTTCCTCTTTCTCCTCTCTCTCCTTTCACAGAGACAATTTTAAACATCTTGGTCTAGACAGCTCTGATGAAAGCTGTTTCTCAAATGTTTGTATGCCACTGATTTTACATTATTGGATCTCTTATCCTCTAACCTTGTATTTTTTTTTTTTTTAATTTTTTTTTTTTATTTTCAGCCTGGCTAGGGGAATAGTTGCCAGATCAAAAAAATGCAAGTAGTGGGGTAGCGGGCCAAATTCTGTCCTCTCTTGCACCCATTTCATTATTTATGCATGAGTTTGGACCTTAGTGAATATAGAATTAGATTTTGCCTTTATCTGTTTTACTTCATGCACTTAGTTTTGTCAAAAGTATACTGCGTGTATGCACAGATGTTTGTTATCATTGTTCTTCTTTGTTGGTTTTGGTAGCTCTAGGAACATTTGCCTGTACAGGGACAGCTTGCTCCTGCTGTTTTTCCTGCACTCCTGCACTTTTCCAGTTACCAAGTCACATGAGAAAACAAATCACAGTGTGTTTTTGTGGTACTAGGTTTTGGTTAGCTATTGATGTGTCTTCTACAGGAGTTCTGTATGAGCAAAAGTGTGACTAAACTGAAGTATCAGAGGTCATACAGAGAAGATGATGTCTGGCCATAACAACAGTAATCCTTACCTGGAACACAGAAAGTGAGAATTTAGTGAGGAGTGCTCTTTGTCTGTTTAGATGTCTCTTCAGGATTGCAATTTGTCTTCTTATTAAGACACTACACTACAAAAATGTTCAAGAATTCATGTTCTCCCTGCTATTTGATTATAGTGTCCATAAACGTCTGAGAAGCATCACCTGCTGTAAAGTCAATGAAAAACAAAGACAGAATTAAAGAAAACTCCGAGTTCTTTCAGCAGTTCGTGACTGGCTCCACCATCATCTACAAAAAGACTCACATATTCATCTATCCAAAAAAAAGATACTTCCTCACATAAGCACATACATGTCTATGACTTTCTCATGTTCAGGCAAAGATGACAGCTCTGATTCAGAGCCTTTTACCTCCCTAACTGAGCTCTGCCTGTATAATCAATGGTGAAGTGAGACCTTATATGCAATTAATTTCCAGGTTTCTCTTTGCTGCTATTGACAAATATTTTGTCATTAATATATAACAGTGTTTAAAATGAAATCAAATGCATGAAATTATAACGAAGGCATTTTTGGTAAACATTACAGGGCTTTAACGTTAATCTGAAGCAATTAAAAGCCAGATCTCAAACAGATGAAAACACTCTGCATCTCCAGTGTTAGAAGACAAGTTAGTTGAAAATGATTTCTGAAAAAGCCACAAGCTATTGATTGTATTATTTGTGAGCATGGTTATTTTGAGCATCTTAAATACTATTCCATTTTCTTGTCCTTAAAGCAAACACACAAGCAAAACCACAGACAACAGACAATATGCAGGAACTTGCTGCTGCTTTCACTTGACAGTGGTGTTTCATTGCTGCCTTTTTGTGGTTAGAATAACTGAGTTGAGGGTAATGGCACATCAAATAAAAGCTATGAAAGGCCATGTCTTTTGAAAAAGAAAATAAGAAGTTGTAAATAGAAGACAGGACTGAAAATTAGAATGATAAATTGAAAAATAATGTGATTGAACTTTTATTCTGAAAATACAGTTGAATTTACTGTCATTATTTAAGCTGTAGCACTATGAACAGTGACTTTATTTGGAAGAAAAAATACTAGGAATTTTATTCCTCTGCATTCCTATTTGTTTCCTGGCATCTTCTGATGATGTTTTTCTCTATTTTTTTCTGTTATTATTCGCTAAATATATTATGACATTTTATTTACCTTGGTCGAGAGCTTTGAGACCTCTGTGTGGCTTCCCCATTCTAGCAATTTCACAAATAAATCACCGATCATTGTGCAGAAATACCACAGTTTACATGAAGACAGAATAATTGTTATGTAGAAGAAGCAGGTTTATACTGGATAGTTGCATTACTGCATCTGTAGGTATGAGTACAGAATGCACCAACTCGTATCTTTCTTTTTAATTAGCACCAAGTAGTTTTTATTAAAGCAATGTGTTACAGAGGAATTTTGGAAGTACATTGGTAGAATCTACATTATTCAATATGACATTTCATTTTATGGACATATGTTTTTTCTGCATGTGTAAAATTAGGATATGTTGTTAGTCTTTTGTTAATTTCCAGATAATTAAACATTATTATCTATTTACCAATGAATAGATGTGATCTGTTTACAATATCAGAGATGTATATAAAGCACCCAGCTATAGTTGAAGCTCTAATTAAAATACATCATTGTTTGTCATAGTTTTAAGGTGAAAATTAAAAAGCGTTGCCAAATTAATCTTCAATCAAGAGTTCATTAATTAGCTAACCTTCTGTAAATGGGCTGCACTTTGATGACAGCTCACTAAAGGACCATTTAAATGAATTCCTGATTGTATCAATCAGACAGGGGAAAAGAATTAGATTTGCGGCTCTTTTGCAGTAGCTCCTGCAAACATTTTCCCAACATTTAATGCACACAATGGATGTTAAACTATTTTAAAGTGATGAATCCTTTTTATTACTGTCCCAAACTCTGTTACTTCTTGCTGTATATCAAGAGGAAATGTATAAGGCTGCCAAGGTTTCATGATCCTGAACAGAATATTGCAGAGGAATATGCTTTATAACATAGTAATAAGCAGTTGCTTGAAATAACATCATAACTTTCCATGAGAAAAACGTTTTGAACAAATTATTGATTGTATAATAGTCTTTAGTAAAATTTACTTTGCATCTGTCATGAATTTTAAAATATGAGGGCTTAAGTGGTCAGGTACTTCAGTTGCTTTTGTTCTGGCAACATAAAATTTCTGCACCTCTAGACTATCTGGAAATGTCTGCCATGAAAGTGACAAATTAAAGATGTTAGTGCAAGATAAGGGTATATTTCTGTGCTACTTTAGTGCACGTAGTATCTATCTAGACCCATCATGAGGGTGAAAAAAAGAACTTTAGAATGGGTTGTAGAAGTTAATACATGATTTGGCAACTCCTCTTGTGATATATAGGTGGGATTGCTTTAATTGGATTTTTTTTGTGCATATATTTAGTCTGTATGTACGCCTTTTGTGGTTCTGTGTGAACATGTGTTTTATGAAAAGTACGGTCAAAATAACAGTCTCTATTTACTCTTGCCAAAAGTTCTCCTTCTAAACTCTGCATAAACACACATTTAGTTAACATTTGGGTTGGTTATCATCTTTGTGAAATAAAATGGTTTGGTTTTTTTGGGAGGGTGGGTGCAGTTATTTAGTCATTAGGTTCATATACTCAAAGCTCTTTGAAACAAAAGTGCTAATTAAGGCCAAGAAAGATTGAGTGTCAAAGCACTAAGTGACATACTGCATTTCATGACATTGTAAGCCTCTACTAATTGAAAAGCCATGGTGATTTTTTTCACCTATAGAAGTATTTCCATTTGTTTAGTATTATATATACTAATATTATTAACCAGTTATTTGTAATGGATATAATATTCTCAGGTACTGTAAGATACCTCCCTGTCTTGTTTAGAAGTATGTTAAAATACAGCTTAAGTTGAATTATTGTTTTTCTGACCAGTGGAGAACTGTACATTTTTGTTATGATCTGCCATGAGGCAATAACCTTGTCCAGCACTGCTACATCTGCTAAGACTATCCTGCCAATTAAACCAAAGAGCTGCTGTGGGTTTTTTTCTCAGTCAAAGTGTTTATATCTAACATTTTATTCAGATACAGTAACCTAGTGTGAAGGAAAATCAGGTGTTCTTTTTTTTCCTGTGTGCTGATTTGCATATGCATGTCAAATCTAGCTATGCCATTTTTTATGGTATTGAGGAAAACAAAATGACCTTTACTCAAGTTTTTAAAAGTGGAAGGTTCTTATGTTCTGAATTTTCAGGTGGTGAGGGGAAGAGCCTGGAAGAGCAAGCATTTGCTGATTACGCCACTGATGCTCACAACAGTCTGATACAGTCTAATACACTAAAACTCTCTATGCCTTCCTGTTATAATTGCATCTCTGCTCAAGGCTACTATAGTTAGGCTACATTAAATCTCATTGTCAGTCAGGCTGCATAAGGCTCAGGAAGCTCACGGGCTGGAGCTGGGCAATGTGATCTTCCTCAAGAGCAACTTCTCTCGCTGCTACTTGCTTGTCTTCTCACAGACTGCTACATTACTATGTACATAATGGACACCCCTTACATAAATTATGTAACTTGATTTCTCCCCCTGTCTGGCAGACATGATTTGCTTAAAAATAAATATGAGCCTGGCAATCTAGGTTGCCCATTCTCCTTTTAGCTAACTGCACATGTTATTTATCGTGTTGAACTAAAAGGAAAAGCAAGAAGTCACTGCTTCAGTTATCACTGAGCACAGAGCTCACATGTTGGAGGTGGGTCATGTACACTTCACATGTATGATAAAATATAGGAGCTTTCAGGAGGGCTTCTATCAAAATAATTATCTAAGCAATTATCTGTGCTATTCAGCTAACTTTTGCATGCAGTGGTGTTTCTGTGCTTTTGTGTTCGTCAACCTTGCTGCTTAGTTCTCTTAGGAACTATTAGACTGACAGTTTTCAAATTGTGCAGAAAAGACAAAGAAAGAGAAAAGGGCTTTTTATAGAAAATTGTGCCTTTATTACAGGTAGTTAATAAGCATTAATATTGTAAAAAATCAATGGGTTAAATGCGGTTGCATGGTTTTAACCTGTACAAAAATTTTGATCCTGTGCGGGTGGCCTGCATTTGCAGAAGGTGGTCTTTAAGAGTCTCAACACTGCAGTTCTTTTCTTCCCAAGTGCAATGCTCTGCATGAAAGAAGAAAGGACAGGTAAACCCTGATGTGCTGTGCTTGTTTGAATTTTGCAAAACGATTCCCGATCCTGTAGCTTGATACAAGCAGGAACATAAATTAACTGTCCCTGAAGCATGCACCTCAAGAAAATTTTCCTATTGTTGTTGTTGTTGTTATTATTATAAATAATAATAATAATAATAGTAATATAGTGACTTGTTGGCTTATCTATATCTATATCTATATCTATATCTATATCTATATGTATTAAATTAGACATGTTTTAATTTTGGGGTCCTCAAAGGTCTGTGTTGATGAGCATAGGCTTCAGGTAATAGTATCCATTAAGTTTGGTGTACAGACAAAAGAATTAACACTAATGATTGCATAATTTTAAAAAGACAAGATCTGATTTATTTTGTGTGAAGATTTGTGTTGTTCTCTGTCTTCTTTTAAGATACTGTTTACATTCTAAGAATGTCGGCTTTGTCAAGGGATAACCTTTATATTATGCAAGGAAAACCTTACATGGAAAAAGACAGTCTTTTATTAGAAAGTTCGCTTTTTTGGTTGTAGCAGTTTTCTTTTAGTGCATCATGGGTGGAGAGAGAAGGACAGTTCATAGGTGGGAAACTCTACTAATGCATCTATATTTAATGGTTGTACTCTTCTTCCCAGTTACTGGCAAAGTGCTGAGAAAAGTAAACCATGTGCTTTTGTACTGTCATATTTGATTTGGACTATATTCTCACTGTTGTTTGAAGCTAACATGAAACGCAGTGTCTGCATGACCCATTTTAGCAGCCCATTATCATAATTTCACTGTCATATGGCCACTGAGTTAATGTACTTACAAATGACAGAGAAAGTGTGTTACATGACCTTAGGGTTTTCAAAAATTAAATGACGTAGGAGGTCGTATTTCAAAGAATTGTTAAAGATTAGGGTTCTGGGCAGTTGGCTTTTGGCTTTTTTCTTCTACTCACCTTAAACTGTCATAGCATGTACCAAGAAGGTACCTTTATTTCTTGATAGACAAAAATATTAAAATATTAACTTCTTTCAAGCTCTGGATTTTAGTCATTAGCCTAATAATTTTGAGTAATATTCAAGGTTGAATGCAGTGTATTTTAAATATTTTAATTATTTTTTTTCATTGTAAATCGTCCATCTTCTTGATATAATGCAAGTTAAATTGTCTCTTGTATTGTCTCTTATTTTGCTAGGTAGGGATTTTTATTTGTTTTGTTGATTTCTTTTAAAGAATTCTTTTGAATGTATGAAGCAAAGCAAATATATTTCCTGGGTTTGCTGCAATGGAGCAATGCTATCTTCTGGTTGATCATGTGATGTGGTAGTGCTGGGAATAATTTTGGTTTGAAAAATAACCTTTTTAACAAGTGGCTTTCTTAATTTGAGTATAAACCAGATCTGACTGTGTTTCTTAATTTAAGCAAGTGACATTGGCATTTTATCAGAGCCCACTGTCCCTACACTTCCCAAATTTTATGGTGTCATGAACCTATGTTGCTAAAACCCACCACAGTGAGTGATTGATGTTTCTTTCATCACAGAAGGGGTTACATTGAGGGTAAACCACAATGGCTATGATATATATTCAGTAAGTAAGGAAACGGCAGGAGAAACCACAAACATGTAGTCCAAGTGGCATATCCTCACCTTTTCCTCATAAAGTTTGGTATTGAAACCAACTGCCTTATCTTTTCTTTACCCTTGTGAAGTTGGGAAATCCTGTAGGCAGCACTCTGCATGAAAGGCCTCTCCAAGGCTCTCCTGCTTGAACTAGAGTTACACAAACAAATGAGTATCTTTTCCCCTAGAAATAGACGGAAGTCTGTCTTATTGTAAAAAACCCAACCAATTGAACAAACAAAACCCCCAGCCTTTGTTGTGACTAATATATTCTCTGAAACACAAACTGTATGACAAGCAGAAGAAATCCCATAATTTTACTTAAGGACTTATTTGGCAATGCTAAAACATAAAGTGGAACAAGGATCTCCCTAAGCTGGGTCTTCTTTACCACCAAATAATTTGTGACTCTTTGGGTTGGGTTTGATCATCTGGGTTTCCCCAGATAACCTGTGGTATGTTACAGTGTTGTTGTGGGGTTCGGCAATTGGGTTGTGTGAGCATCATTCTCACTTGGAAACCTTGTCCAGGCAGAAGCTGCCTTCACATAAGTGGAGATTTTGTCTCAGCAAGGACTGTAGAAGGAATCAATACTCTTCACTCAACTAGTGTTAGAAACCCTCGAGCCTCTGACCCCAATGACAAAAACAGTTTTATTTAAAATTACTAATTTTTGAGAAAGCTCCCAGATGTTACCATAACAGACTAATGCACCTTGAA